>NC_052152.1:821943-896943 GCF_902713615.1 Scyliorhinus canicula | reverse complement strand
CTCTTTGACCACAGGCAAGGTTCCAGCACTGGTGAATAGCCAATGTTATTCCCTTGTTTAAGAAAGGGAGCAGGGATAATCTAAGTAATTGTAGGCCAGTGAGCCTGACATCAGTGGTGGGGAAGCTTCTGGAAATGATGCTGAGGGGCAGGATATATGCACATTGGGAGGAAAATGGACTAGTTAGTGACAGGCAGCATGGTTTTGTACGGGGAAGGTCAGGTCTCACTAACTTGATTGAGTTTTCTGAAGTGGTGACAAAGAAAATTGGTGAGGGAAGAGCTGCGGATGTGGTTTATATGGACTTTAGTAAGGCGTTTGACCAGGTCCCACATGGCAGACTGGTACAAAAACTGAAATCACATGGGATTGGGGGTGGGCTGGCTAGATGGGATTGGGGGTGGGCTGGCTAGATGGGATTCGGGGTGGGCTGGCTAGATGGGATTGGGGATGGGCTGGCTAGATGGGATTGGGGATGGGCTGGCTAGATGGGATTCGGGGTGGGCTGGCTAGAAGGATACAGAACTGGCTTGGTTATCGAAGTGGAGATGCCGGCGTTGGACTGGGGTGAGCACAGTAAGAAGTCTTACAACACCAGGTTAAAGTCCAACAGGTTTGTTTCAAACACGAGCTTTCGGAGCACTGCTCCTTCCTCAGGTGAGGAGGTTCATTCACCTGAGGAAGGAGCAGTGCTCCAAAAGCTCGTGTTTGAAACAAACCTGTTGGACTTTAACCTGGTGTTGTAAGGCTTCTTACTTGGTTATAGAAGACAGAGAGTAACAGTAGAAGATTGTTTTTCCTGAATGGAAATCTGTAGCTAGTGGTGTTCCACAGGGATCAGTGGTGGAACCTCTGTTGTTTGTGGTATATATAAATGATCTGGACAAAAATGTGGGTGGACTGATTAGTAAGTTTGTGGATGATACGAAGATTGGCGGAGTTGCTGATAGTGCCGAGGATTGTCAGAGGATACAACAGGATATAGATAGATTGGAGAATTGGGCACAGAAATGGCAGATGGAGTTCAATCCAGACAAATGCGAGGTAATACATTTTGGAGGATCAAATCTAGGTATTAATTATACTGTAAATGGCAGAATGTTTGGGAACATTAACATTAACAGACAGAGGGATCAGGGTATGCAGTTCCACAGTTTCCTAAAATTGGCAATGCAGGTGGCCAAAGTGATTAAGAAGGCATATAGCATGCTTGCCTTCATCAGCCGGGCACTGAGTACAGGAGTTGGCAAATAATGTTACAGCTGTATAACACCCTGGTTAAGCTGAATTTGGAGTATTGCGTGCAGTTCTGTTCACCACATTATCAGAAGGACGTGGAGGCTGTCGATAGAAAACTGGTTGGCAGAGAGGAAACAAAGAGAAGGGATTAATGGTCCTTTTCAAACTGGCAGGCAGTAACTAGTGGGGTACCACAGGGATCGGTGCTGGGGCCCTAACTATTCACGATATATATTAATTATTTAGATGAAGGAATAAAATGTAACATCTCAAAAGTTTACAGATGATACTGTCATTTAAGAAATGGGTATTTAGCTGTGATGTCAGAGTGTGGGTCCTTTTGAACTAATTTTTGGTTATGAGGTAAGAGGACCACTTAAATTGATTAAGGAAAAATTGTCCAGTGAGATATCGTAAATGACACTATTGGATTACATGTCAAATTTTAGGGAACGATTAAATAGAGCAGGTGAATTGGCTAGACAACATTTGAAAGTTGCACAAAATGTGATGAAACGGGTAGCGGACAAGAAATCCAAAGTTTGTAGTTTTGCCAATGGGGATAAAGTTTTAGTGTTGTTACCAGTGGTAGGTGAGCCTTTAAAAGCTCGGTTTTGTGGACCGTATCAGATTGAAAGGAAATTAAGTGAGATGAATTATGTGATAAAAACACCGGATAGAAGGAAGACTCACCGAGTGTGTCATGTGAATATGCTTAAAAGGTACTTTGACGGGCAGCACGGTGGCCTAGTGGTTAGCACAACCGCCTCACGGCGCTGAGGTCCCAGGTTCGATCCCGGCTCTGGGTCACTGTCCGTGTGGAGTTTGCACATTCTCCCCGTGTCTGCGTGGGTTTCGCCCCCACAACCCAAAAATCTGCAGAGTAGGTGGATTGGTCACGCTAAATTGCCCCTTAATTGGAAAAAATAATTGGGTAATCTAAATTTTAAAAAAAAGGTACTTTGAAAGGGAAGGAGAGAAAAAGGAGGTTTTAATGATTCGAACTCAAAGTGACGAACCAAATCCAGATGACTGTGAATTTGACATACCTGAAATTAAATTGGAAAATGAGGAAGTTCTTAAAAATTGGGATAAATTGTTGAGTTACCTTCCAGAGGAAAAACAAACTGACCTGAAAGAGTTATTTATCACGTGGCTAAGTTTGTGGAGATAAATTGGGAAGTACTAAAATAGCTATACATGATGTAGATGTGGGAAAAGCTGTTCCAATCAAACAACATCCATATAGACTTAACCCGTTTAAATTGGTACAGGTTAACAAAGAGATTGAGAGTATGCTTAAAAATGGCATAATTGAAGTGGGTTGCAGCCAATGGAGCTCACCCATAATGATGGTACCTGGAGTTTATTATTACAGCCATTTCATTTAAAAATAGTACACGTGGCAGGTCGAGGAAAACGTGATAGCTGATACTTTGACACCGATGTGATGAACGGAAACAATTTCAGTTGGAGGAAGAAGAAAAAAAAGAAATGGACTATGTTATTATACCTGTTGTGTGTGTTGTTTTTTAAAACAAAAAAGTATATTTACTGTGTGCATTTCTTAAAGGATAGTGAAAAGGTGAAAAATGAAACCATCTTGAAGCTGATGGTTTATTTTTTTTTCTTGGCGGGAGGTGTCATGTGAAAGTACCTTTAAGAAATGGATGTTTATCAGTGATGTCAGAGTGTGGGTGGAGCTGGGCTGTCTGGCAGGGGGATGGGAACCGATGCAGGAAGTTTGAAGGTAGTAAAACAGGGACAGAAGCAAAAGGAAGTAAGGGGAAAAGTGCAAGGCAGAGAAGACATAGTCAAAAATCTAAAAGGGCGACAGTACAAGGTACAGTGACTGAGGGGAGCTCAGTGAATAGGCCCATTAATACTAAAAGGAATAAAACTGGAGATGTTAAGATTCAAAACAGAGGTAAGAAAACCAACATAAGTGTACTTTACCTGAATGCTCGTAGTATTCGGAATAAAGTAAATGAGTTGATGGCACAAATCATCGTAAATGACTACGATTTAGTGGCCATTACTGAAACATGGTTAAAGGATGGTCACGACTGGGAGTTAAATATCCGAGGGTATCAAACTATTTGGAAGGACAGAGTGGATGGTAAGGGAGGTGGTGTTGCTCTGTTATTTAAGGATGACATCCGGGCAATAGTAAGGGATGACATCGGTGCTATGGAGGATAAGGTTGAATCCATTTGGGTGGAAATCAGGAATAGTAAGGCGAAAAAGTCACTGATAGGAGTAGTCTATCGGCCGCCAAATAGTAACGATATGGTGGGGCAGGCAATAAACAAAGAAATAACTGATGCATGTAGAAATGGTACAGCAGTTATCATGGGGGATTTTAATCTACATGTCGATTGGTTTAACCAGGTTGGTCAAGGCAACCTTGAGGAGGAGTTTATAGAATGTATCCGCGATAGTTTCCTAGAACAGTATGTAATGGAACCTAAGAGGGAACAAGCGGTCCTAGATCTTGTCCTGTGTAATGAGACAGGATTGATTCATGATCTCATAGTTAGGGATCCTCTCGGAAGGAGCGATCACAATATGGTAGAATTTAAAATACAGATGGAGGGTGAGAAAGTAAAATCAAATACTAATGTTTTGTGTTTAAACAAAGGAGATTACAAGGGGATGAGAGAAGAACTAGCTAAGGTAGACTGGGAGCTAAGACTTTATGGTGGAACAGTTAAGGAACAGTGGAGAACCTTCCAAGCGATTTTTCACAGTGCTCAGCAAAGGTTTATACCCACAAAAAGGAAGGACGGAAGAAAGAGGGAAAATCGACCGTGGATATCTAAGGAAATAAGGGAGAGTATCAAATTGAAGGAAAAAGCATATAAAGTGGCAAAGATTGCTGGGAGATTAGAGGACTGGGAAATCTTTAGGGGGCAACAGAAAGCTACTAAAAAAGCTATAAAGAAGAGTAAGATAGAGCATGAGAGTAAACTTGCTCAGAATATAAAAACAGACAGTAAAAGTTTTTACAAATATATAAGACAAAAACGAGTGGCTAAGGTAAATATTGGTCCTTTAGAGGATGAGAAGGGAGTTTTAATAATGGGAAATGAGGAAATGGCTGAGGAACTGAACAGGTTTTTTGGGTCGGTCTTCACAGTGGAAGACACAAATAACATGCCAGCGACTGATAGAAATGAGGCTATGACAGGTGAGGACCTTGAGAGGATTGTTATCACTAAGGAGGGAGTGATGGGCAAGCTAATGGGGCTAAAGGTAGACAAGTCTCCTGGCCCTGATGGAATGCATCCCAGAGTGCTAAAAGAGATGGCTAGGGAAATTGCAGATGCACTAGTGATAATTTACCGAAATTCACTAGACTCTGGGGTGGTCCCGGTGGATTGGAAATTAGCAAACGTGACACCACTGTTTAAAAAAGGAGGTAGGCAGAAAGCAGGAAATTATAGGCCAGTGAGCTTAACTTCGGTAGTAGGGAAGATGCTGGAATCTATCATCAAGGAAGAAATTGTGAGGCATCTGGATAGAAATTGTCCCATTGGGCAGACGCAGCATGGGTTCGTTAAAGGCAGGTCATGCCTAACTAATTTAGTGGAATTTTTTGAGGACATTACCAGTGCAGTAGATAACGGGGAGCCGATGGATGTGGTATATCTGGATTTCCAGAAAGCCTTTGACAAGGTGCCACACAAAAGGTTGCTGCATAAGGTAAAGATGCATGGCATTAAGGGTAAAGTAGTAGCATGGATAGAGGATTGGTTAATTAATAGAAAGCAAAGAGTTGGGATAAATGGGTGTTTCTCTGGTTGGCAATCAGTAGCTAGTGGTGTCCCTCAGGGATCCGTGTTGGGCCCACAATTGTTCACAACTTACATTGATGATTTGGAGTTGGGGACCAAGGGCAATGTGTCCAAGTTTGCAGATGACACTAAGATGAGTGGTAAAGCGAAAAGTGCAGAGGATACTGGAAGTCTGCAGAGGGATTTGGATAGGTTAAGTGAATGGGCTCGGGTCTGGCAGATGGAATACAATGTTGACAAATGTGAGGTTATCCGTTTTGGTAGGAATAACAGCAAACGGGATTATTATTTAAACAATAAAATATTAAAGCATGCCGCAGTTCAGAGAGACTTGGGTGTGCTAGTGCATGAGTCACAGAAGGTTGGTTTACAAGTGCAACAGGTGATTAAGAAGGCAAATGGAATTTTGTCCTTCATTGCTAGAGGGATGGAGTTTAAGACTAGGGAGGTTATGTTGCAATTGTATAAGGTGTTAGTGCGGCCACACCTGGAGTATTGTGTTCAGTTTTGGTCTCCTTACTTGAGAAAGGACGTACTGGCGCTGGAGGGTGTGCAGAGGAGATTCACTAGGTTAATCCCAGACCTGAAGGGGTTGGATTATGAGGAGAGGTTGAGTAGACTGGGACTGTACTCGTTGGAATTTAGAAGGATGAGGGGGGATCTTATAGAAACATTTAAAATTATGAAGGGAATAGATAGGATAGATGCGGGCAGGTTGTTTCCACTGGCGAGTGACAGCAGAACTAGGGGACATAGCCTAAAAATAAGGGGAAGTAGATTTAGGACTGAGTTTAGGAGGAACTTCTTCACCCAAAGGGTTGTGAATCTATGGAATTCCTTGCCCAGTAAAGCAGTTGAGGCTCCTTCATTACATGTTTTTAAGATAAAGATAGATAGTTTTTTGACGAATAAAGGGATTAAGGGTTATGGTGTTCGGGCCGGAAAGTGGAGCTGAGTCCACAAAAGATCAGCCATGATCTCATTGAATGGCGGAGCAGGCTCGAGGGGCCAGATGGCCTACTCGTGCTCCTAGTTCTTATGTTCTTATGTTCTTATTCGTGTCGCGTCTTTTCGACCGACGTCACTTCGTCCGACGTCACTTCGTCCAACGACACTTCGTCCAACGACACTTCGTCCACGTCTTTTGGTCCAACGTCTTTTTGTCCGCCCGTCTTTTGGTCCAACGTCACTTCGTCCAATTATCCAATTACAAATTAACTCCGTATAAAACCATTTAATTGATAAAATGCAAGTACAATACAGCAAGTGAATTTAATTGCTAAAATGCAAGTAATTGATAAAATGCAAGTAAAATGCAAGTTGAAAAATGCAGTTAAAAAGTTAAAAAATCTAAAAATGCAGTTAAAAAATCTAAAAGTTTACTAATTACGTAAAATTCCCGAAATTACTTAAAATTGATGTAAATTGTAAGCAACATTCCTCAAGAAATCAATTTTTGTTGTACAATCATATTCAATGACCAATCTTTTGAGGCGTTCAGTTATTTTCTTATATCGCGTACATGAAGCCGACTGATCTCCCCGAAGAATTTGAGCCTTTTTGCCTATTATGAACCCTTCCTCTTCCTTCAGAGTTTTGATTAACCTCCAGATATTCAAATGAGCTCCACCCACCGAACGCTTTATCGCAGAATGAAACCCCTCAGCAGCATTATTTGTTCTCGGTAGATCTTGTAGAACACGCTGATTAACATTCCATACAGCTATCGGGAATATAGGTGTTTCTCTCCTTCGTCTGGCACCACATCCTCTCACAATGCCTATGTAAGTCAAGTCGAAGTAAACGATGAATTCAGCAGGTATTTCTTCATCGTCTATCAAATCTTCAGAAGCCTCTTCGACATCTTCAACGGGGAGGAAAGCTAATGCTGAAAAACATCGAATTTTAAGACAGAATTCAGAGTCTGTGTTGTATTTTTCTTTGTGGCCTAAATCGGTAATTTTTCGAAACACAGATTGGCTCAAATGAAACAAACATGCCACGACAGATGAATTAAGGAATGATGAATTAATTGCCTTGTGAACTGCAACTTCGAAATCTGCCATGATATCAATCGGATCTGCATTAGGTTGCATAATTTTCAATTGGTCAAAGAATAATTCGTATGTCTGCTTTCTTTTATTCGGCAGTAATGCAGAGACCCGTGGAAAACTGCTTCCTTTAACTTGTACATGAATGCAGAACAGTTGAAACCACTGTTGTGGCACAATCTTGAATGTCCCATCGCATGCCCAATGACGATATGATGCTAAATCCTGAAGAGCACTTTCTGATGCGAATACTAATAAGCGCTGTTGATCCTCGGCGCCCGAATCGTATCTCAGAAACTGTTCGCCATTGTCAAGTTTACAATATTTGTCAGGTATTTCAAAACCGTGTCTAGCCGCTGGATTAGCGGGAAATCCAGAATTTTTTTGTCGGCTCCTTTGAATAGTCCTTGAGACGACGGGCAACCTAGGGAGTTGAGAGCAGGTATTTTCTGATAGCTGCGTAAACTTGGCCACTAGTATGCTACGCGAACTTGCTGCTATGTTTTCCACTGCTTCATGCTTTATTTCTGCAACCGCTTTTCTAGCATTTAACGAATCAACATCAGCTGGATGAAGGTGCTCATTAGAAAAATGAATAATTTTCGGCTCATTGTTTTCCGTTACCGTGTGAATCCGCACTGAACATAGCCTTCTTTTCTCACATCTCCAGTATTCTTTTCCTAGGTTTGCACTGCTCGAATGAAAATCGTAGATATAGTTATTTCCATCAGCTACTTTCCGTTTACTCTTCGTTGACACAATGAACTTTGCCATTTCGGGATGGGCGAATTAAGAAAGATAACGAGGGCTCATTAAAGGAAAGAGACCGGTAATAAAAATCCTTTATTGCATATTATACCTTGCTATGTGCATTAGAGAAGATTTTTATTTACAAAAAGTTAATGTGGGGAGTGGAGTGGAGTGCTACTGAGCAAGTTACAAAAAGTCTTTTACAAAAAAAATCATCCGACAAAAAAACGTAACAAGTCACAAAAAGTCTTTGACGAAAAAAATCATCGGACAAAAAGACGTTGGACCAAAAGACGTGGACGAAGTGCCGTTGGACGAAATGACGTCGGACGAAAAGACATAGCATCGTTCTTATTATGTCTGTCAACTTTTTACTTTTGTTTTATGCTATTTGCTGCAGGGTGTGTTTTAGTTTCATTTTCAGAGCTGGATAGCTGCAGTCACAGCCAGAAGGGGTATTAGTCTCTCTCTGTCTGTAATCCAAAAACTGTAAATCGATCCTTTAGTGATTTAAAACTAATAACTGCTCTCAGTAGTGACTTTACCCTGATGGGCTTCTGTTTAAAGGGTTTTTTAAAGTCTTATGGATGTCAAAAGGACAGCTTAAGGATTACTTAGTGTTGGATTCTTTGGGGTTGTATTTGAATTAATGGTTGCTAAAATGTTCACTGTATGATTTGAAAAGGTTAACTTGAGTTCATAGAATAAACATTGTTTTGCTTTCAAAAATACTTTTCCATTTCTGCTGTCCCACACCTGTAGAGTGGGCCGTGTGCTCCCCATACCACAATCTATCAAAAGCTGTGGGTCAGGTGAACTCCATGGTACACTTTGGGGTTCTCTAAACCCTGGCCCATAACAATCTCAAGTTGGGCAGCACAGTAGCACAGGTGGATAGCACTGTGGCTTTACAGCGCCAGGGTCCCAGGTTCAATTCCGGCTTGGGCCAGTGTCTGTGTGGAGTCTGCACATTCTCCCCGTGTCTCCATGGGTTTCCTCCGGGTGCCCCGGTTTCCTCCCACAGTCCAAACATGTGCAGGTTAGGTGGATTGGCCATGATAAATTGCCCTTAGTGACCCAAAAGATTAGGAGGGGGTTATTACATTACGGGGATAGGGTGGAAGTGAGGGTTTAAGTGGGTTGGTACAGATTCGATGGGCCAAATGGCCTCCTTCTGCACTGTATGTTCTATGGGTGGGAGGGTGAACTGTGATGAGGATGCAGGGATCCTGCAGTATGATCTGGACAGGTTGGGCGAGTAAGCAAATCAATAGCAGGTGCAGTATAATTTGGATAAGTGTGAGGTTATTCACTTTGGAAGCAGAAACAGGAAGGCAGATTACTACCTGAGTGGCTGTAAATTGGGAGAGGGGCGTGTGCAGTGGGACCTGGGTGTCCTTATGCACCAGTCACTGAAGGTAAGCATGCAGGTACAGCAGGCGGTAAAGAAGGCTAATGGTATGTTGGCCTTCATTGCAAGAGGTTTTGAGTATAGAAGCAGAGATGTGATGCTGCAATTGTACAGGGCCTTGGTGAGGCCACACCTGGAGTATTGTGTGCAGTTTTGGTCTCCTTCTCTGAGGAAGGATGTTCTTGCTCTTGAGGGAACTTAAGAACATAAGAACTAGGAGCAGGAGTAGGCCATCTGGCCCCTCAAGCCTGCTCCGCCATTCAATGAGATCATGGCTGATCTTTTGTGGACTCAGCTCCACTTTCCGGCCTGAACACCATAACCCTTAATCCCTTTATTCTTCAAAAAACTATCTATCTTTATCTTAAAAACATTTAATGAAGGAGCCTCAACTGCTTCACTGGGCAAGGAATTCCATAGATTCACAACCCTTTGGGTGAAGAAGTTCCTCCTAAACTCAGTCCTAAATCTACTTCCCCTTATTTTGAGGCTATGTCCCCTAGTTCTGCTGTCACCCGCCAGTGGAAACAACCTGCCCGCATCTATCCTATCTATTCCCTTCATAATTTCATATGTTTCTATAAGATCCCCCCACATCCTTCTAAATTCCAACGAGTACAGTCCCAGTCTACTCAACCTCTCCTCGTAATCCAACCCCTTCAGCTCTGGAATTAACCTAGTGAATCTCCTCTGCACATCCTCCAGCGCCAGTACGTCCTTTCTCAAGTAAGGAGACCAAAACTGAACACAATACTCCAGGTGTGGCCTCACTAACACCTTATACAATTGCAGCATAACCTCCCTAGTCTTAAACTCCATCCCTCTAGCAACGAAGGACAAAATAAGGTTCCCCATGGTAGGCTCATTCAGAAAGTTAGGGGGCATGGGATACAGGGAAATGTGGCTGTCTGGATACAGAATTGCCTGGCCTAAAGAAGACAGCGAGTGGTAGTGGATGGAAAGTATTCCGCCTGGAGGTCTGTGACCAGTGGTGTACCGCAAGGATCTGTTCTGGGACCTCTGCTCTTTGTGGTTTTTATAAATGACTTGGATGAGGAAGTGGAAGGGTGGGTTAGTAAGTTTGCCGATGACACAAAGGTTGATAGAGTTGAAGATAGTGTTGAGACCTGTTTCAGGTTACAGCAGGACATTGACAGGATGCAGAGCTGGGCTGAGACGTGGCAGATGGAGTTCAACCTTGATAAATGTGAACAAAGAACAAAGAAAAGTACAGCACAGGAACAGGCCCTTCGGCCCTCCAAGCCCGTGCTGACCATGCTGCCTGTCTAAACTAAAATCTTCTCCACTTCCTGGGTCCGTATCCCTCTATTCCCATCCTATTCATGTATTTGTCAAGATGCCCCTTAAACGTCATTGTCGTCCCTGCTTCCACCACCTCCTCCAGCAGCGAGTTCCAGGCACCCACTACCCTCTGTGTAAAAAACTTGCCTCGTACATCTTCTCTAAACCTTGCCCCTCGCACCTTAAACCTGTGCCCCCTAGTAATTGACCCCTCTACCCTGGGAAAATGCCTCTGATTATCCACTCTGTCTATGCCCCTCATAATTTTGCAGACCTCTATCAGGTCGCCCCTCAACCTCCGTCGTTCCAGTGAGAACAAACCGAGTTTATTCAACCGCTCCTCATAGCTAAGGTTATCATAGCTGATCATTGAATCATAAAATTTACAGCGCAGAAGGAGGCCATTCGGCCCATCGAGTCTGCACCGGCTCTTGGAAAGAGCACCCTACCCAAGGTCAACACCTCCACCCTATCCCCATAACCCATTAACTACACCCAACACTAAGGGCAAATTTGGACACGGAGGGCAATTTAGCATGGCCAATCCACCTAACCTGCACATCTTTAGGCTGTGGGAGGAAACTGGAGCACCCGGAGGAAACCCACGTAGACACGGGGAGGATGTGCAGACTCCACACAGACAGTGACCCAAGCCGGAATCGAACCTCGGACCCTGAAGCTGTGAAGCAATTGTGCTAACCACTATGCTATCATGCTGCCCTAAAGCTAATGCCCTCCATAACAGGCAACATCCTGGTAAATCTCTTCTGCATCCTCTCGAAAGCCTCCAGATCCTTCTGGTAGTGTGGCGACCAGAACTGAACACTATACTCCAAGTGTGACCTAACTAAGGTTCTATACAGCTGCAATATGACTTGCCAATTTTTATACTCAATGCCCCGGCCAATGAAGGCAAGCATGCCGCATGCCTTCTTGACTACCTTCTCCACCTGTGTTGCCCCTTTCAGTGACCTGTGGACCTGTACACCTAGATCTCTCTGACTTTCAATACTCTTGAGGGTTCTACCATTCCCTACTATTCCCTACCTGCATTAGACCTTCCAAAATGCACTACCTCACATTTGAAGGATTAAACTCCATCTGCCATCTCTCCGCCCGAGTCTCCAAACGATCTAAATCCTGCTGTATCCTCTGACAGTCCTCATCGCTCTCCGCAATTCCAGGAACCTTTGTGTCGTCTGCAAACTTATTAATCAGACCAGTTACATTTTCCTCCAAATTATTTATATATACTACGAACAGCAAAGGTCCCAGCACTGATCCCTGCGGAACACCACTAGTCACAGCCCTCCAATCAGAAAAGCACCCTTCCATTGCTACTCTCTGCCTTCTGTGACCTAGCCAGTTATGTATCCACCTTGCCAGCTCACCCCTGATCCCGTGTGACTACACCTGTTGTACCAGTCTACCATGAGGGACCTTGTCAAAGGCCTTACTGAAGTCCATATAGACAACATCCACTTCCCTACCTGCATCAATCATCTTTGTGACCTGTTCGAAAAACTCTATCAAGTTAGTGAGACACGACCTCCCCCTTCACAAAACCATGCTGCCTCTCACTAATACGTCCATTTGCTTCCAAATGGGAGTAGATCCTGTCTCGAAGAATTCTCTCCAGTAATTTCCCTACCACTGACATAAGGCTCACCGGCCTGTAGTTCCCTGGATTATCCTTGCTACCCTTCTTAAACAAAGGAGCAACATTGGCTATTCTCCAGTCCTCTGGGACATCACCTGAAGACAGTGAGGATCCAAAGATTTCTGTCAAGGCCTCAGCAATTTCCTCTCTAGCCTCCTTCAGCATTCTGGGGTAGATCCCATCAGGCCCTGGGGACTTATCTACCTTAATATTTTTCAAGACGCCCAACACCTCGTCTTTTTGGATCTCAATGTGACCCAAGCTATCTACACCCCCTTCTGCAGACTCAACATCCACCAATTCCTTCTCTTTGGTGAATACTGATGCAAAGTATTCATTTAGTACCTCGCCCATTTCCTCTGGCTCCACACATAGATTCCCTTGCCTATCCTTCAGTGGGCCAACCTTTTCCCTGGCTGCCCTCTTGCTTTTTATGTACGTGTAAAAAGCCTTGGGATTTTCCTTAACCCTATTTGCCAATAACTTTTCGTGACCTCTTTTAGCCCTCCTGACTCCTTGCTTAAGTTCCTTCCTACTTTCCTTATATTCCACACAGGCTTCGTCTGTTCCCAGCCTTCTAGCCCTGACAAATGCCTCCTTTTTCTTTTTGACGAGGCCTACAATATCTCTCGTTATACAAGGTTCCCAAATTTGCCGTATTTATCCTTCTTCTGCACAGGAACATGCCGGTCCTGAATTCCTTTCAACTGACATTTGAAAGCCTCCCACATGTCAGATGTTGATTTACCCTCAAACATCCGCCCCCAATCTAGGTTCTTCAGTTCCCGCCTAATATTGTTATTATTAGCCTTCCCCCAATTTAGCACATTCACCCTGGGACCACTCTTATCCTTGTCCACCAGCACTTTGAAACTTACTGAATTGTGGTCACTGTTCCCGAAATGCTCCCCTACTGAAACGTCTACCACCTGGCCGGGTTCATTCCCCAATACCAGGTCTAGTACAGCCCCTTCCCTAGTTGGACTGTCTACATATTGTTTTAAGAAGCCCTCCTGGATGGTCCTGACAAACTCTGCCCCGCCTAAGTCCCTAGCACTAAGTGAGTCCCAGTCAATATTGGGGAAGTTGAAGTCTCCCATCACAACAACCCTGTTGTTTTTACTCTTTTCCAAAATCTGTCTACCTATCTGCTCCTCCATCTCTCGCTGGCTGTTGGGAGGCCTGTAGTAAACCCCCAACATTGTGACTGCACCCTTCTTATTCCTGATCTCTACCCATATAGCCTCGCTGCCCTCTGAGGTGTCCTCCCGCAGTACAGCTGTGATATTCTCCCTAACCAGTAGCGCAACTCCGCCACCCCTTTTACATCCCCCTCTATCTCACCTGAAACATCTAAATCCTGGAACGTTTAGCTGCCAATCCTGTCCTTCCCTCAACCAGGTCTCTGTAATGGCAACAACATCATAGTTCCAAGTACTAATCCAAGCTCTAAGTTCATCTGCCTTACCCGTAATACTTCTTGCATTAAAACATATGCACTTCAGGCCACCAGACCCGCTGTGTTCAGCAACTTCTCCCTGTCTGCTCTGCCTCAGAGCCATACTGGCCCTATTCCCTAGTTCTCCCTCAATGCTTTCACCTTCTGACCTACTGCTCCGTCAGAGGTGTACAAGGCGAGGAGAGGCATGGATAGAGTGGATAGCCAGAGACTTTTCCCTAGGGTGGAAATGGCTGTCATGAGGGGACATAATTTTAAGGTGATTGGAGGAAGGTATAGGGGAGATGTCAGAGGTAGGTTCTTTACACAGAGAGTGGTGGGTGTGTGGAATGCACTGCCAGCAGAGGAAGTGGTGTCAGAGTCATTAGGGACATTTAAGCAACTCTTGGACAGGTACATGGACAGCAGTAAATTGAAGGGGTACAGGTTAGGTTGATCCTAGATTTGGACAAATGGTCGGCACACATCGTGGGCCGAAGGGCCTGTACTGTGCTGTACTGTTCTAAGTTCTAAAACTCCATTCGCCTTCTTAATTACCTGTTGCACCTGTAAACCAACTTTTTGCGACTCATGCACTAGCACACCCAGGTCTCTGCACAGCAGTATGTTTTAATATTTTATCATTTAAATAATAATCCCTTTTGCTGTTATTCCTACCAAAATGGATAACCTCACATTTGTCAACATTGTATTCCATCTGCCAGACCCTAACCCATTCACTTAACCTATCCAAATCCCTCTGCAGACTTCCAGTATCCTCTGCACTTTTTGCTTTACCACTCATCTTAGTGTCATCTGCAAACTTGGACACATTGCCCTTGGTCCCCAACTCCAAATCATCTATGTAAATTGTGAACAATTGTGGGCCCAACACTGATCCCTGAGGGACACCGCTAGCTACTGATTGCCAACCAGAGAAACACCCATTAATCCCCACTCTTTGCTTTCTATTAATTAACCAATCCTCTATCCATGCTACTACTTTACCCTTAATGCCATGCATCTTTATCTTATGCAGCAACCTTTTGTGTGGCACCTTGTCAAAAGCTTTCTAGAAATCCAGATATACTACATCTATTGGCTCCCCGTTATCTACTGCACTGGTAATGTCCTCAAAAAATTCCACTAAATTAGTTAGGCACGATCTGCCTTTTATGGACCCATGCTGCGTCTGCCCAATGGGACAATTTCTATCCAGATGCCTCGCTATTTCTTCCTTGATGATAAATTCCAACATCTTCCCTACTATCGAAGTTAAGCTAACTGGCCTATAATTTTTTTTTAATAAATTTAGATTACCCAATTATTTTTTCCAATTAAGGGGCAATTTAGTGTGGCCAATCCACCTACTTTGCACATTTTTGGGTTGTGGGGGCGAAACCCACGCAAACACGGGAAGAATGTGTAAACTCCACACGGACAGTGACCCAGAGCCGGGATCGAACCTGGGACCTCAGCGCCATGAGGCAGCTGTGCTAACCACTAGGCCACCGTGCTGCCCTAAACTGGCCTATAATTACTCGCTTTCTGCCTACCTCCTTTTTAAAAATAAATTTAGAGTACCCAATTATTTTTTCTCCAATTAAAGGGCAATTTAGTGTGGCCAATCCACCTAACCTACACATCTTTGGGTTGTGGGGGTGAAACCCATGCAGACACGGGGAGAATGTGCAAACTTCACATGGACAGTGATCCAGGGCCGGGATTCGAACCCGGGTCCTCAGCGCCACAGTCCCAGTGCTAACCACTGCACCACATGCTGCACCCCTACCTCCTTTGTTAAACAGTGGTGTCACGTTTGCTAATTTCCAATCATCCGGGACCACCCCAGAGTCTAGTGCATTTTGGTAAATTATCACTAGTACATTTGCAATTTCCCTAGCCATCTCTTTTAGCACTCTGGGATGCATTCCATCAGGGCCAGGAGACTTGTCTACCTTTAGCCCCATTAGCTTGCCCATCACTACTTCCTTAGTGATAACAATCGTCGCAAAGCCCTCAACCGTCATCGCGTAATTTCCATCAGTCAGCGAGTGCAGCAAAGGTTTACCAGACTGATTCCAGGGATGGAGGGACTGTCATATGCGGAGAGATTGACGAGGTTGGGATTGTTCTCGCTGGAGTTCAGAAGAATGAGTCGGGATCTCATAGAAGCCTATAAAATTCTAACAGGACTAGACAGGGTAGATGTAGGGAAGATGTTACCAATGATGGGTGTGTCCAGAACCAGGGGTCACAGTCTGAGGACTCGGAGTAAACCATTTCGGACAGAGATAAGGAGACATTTCTTCACACAAAGAGTGGGGAGACTGTGGAATTCATTACCACAGGAAGTAGTTGATCCTCAAACTTTGAATATATTCAAGAGGTGGCTGGATATAGTACTTGGGGAGAATGGGATCAAAGGCTATGGGGAGAAAGCAGGATTGAGTTGGATGATCAGCCATGATCGTGATGAATGGCGGAGCAGGCTCGAAGGGCCAAAAGGCCTCCTCCTGCTCCTATCTTCCATGTATCTATATATGTAAGCTTTGGAGAAAGTGCAAAGAAAGATCACCAGGAAGTTGCCTGATCTCAAAGGTGTTGGCTATGAGGAGAGGTTGAATGAACTAAGATTTGTTTTCACTGGAAAGACGGAGACGGAGGGGAGACCTGATAGTCAGAGGCTTTTTCCAAGTGTCAATTACACAGGGGCACAGGTTCAAGGTGAGAGGGGAAAGTTTAAGGGAGATGTGGGGGGTAAGTTTTTCACACAGAGAGTGGTGGGTGCCTGGAACGCGCTGCCAGAGGAGGTGGTGGAAACAGCACATTAGCAACATTTAAGAGGCATCTGGATGGGTCCATGAATAGGGAGGAAATAGAGGGATACGGACTGAGTAAGGGCAGAAGGGTTTTTTCCAGTTACGGCATCATGATCGGCACTGGCTTGGAGGGCCGAAGGGCCTGTTCCTGTGCTGTACTTTGTTCTTTTTTCGTCACAGAATAAGGAAAAACCCTGAAAACAGCCACGAAATAGGGAAAACTCCAGAAAATAGGGAAAAGTCCTGAAAACAAGGAAAACTCCTGAAAACGGGAAAAACTCCTGAAAACAGGGAAAAATCAGAAAACAGGCAAAACAGAGACAACTCCACAAAAACATTTTTTTAAAATTTAGAGTACACAATTATTTTTTTTTTAAAATTACAATTAAGGGGCAATTTAGCGCGGCCAATCCACCTGCCCTGCACATCTTTGGGTTGTGGGGGTGAAACCCACGCAGACACGGGGAGAATGTGCAAACTCCACACGGACAGTGATCTAGAGCCGGGATCAAACCTGGGACCTCAGCGCCGCAGTCCCAGTGCTAACCACTGTGCCACCCTAAAAACATCTTAAAGAAACAGGGGAAACCCTGGAAAACAGAGAAAACTCCTGGATGTTTCGGAGCGTCAACAGAACATTCTCAAGGGGCAGGCTGCTCTGGAAGGTTAGATCACATGGAATCTAGGGAGAGCTGGCAAATTGGATATACCATTGGCTTGATGGTCGGAAGGAGAGGGTAATGGTGGAAGGATGCTTGTCGGACTGGAGGCTTGTGACTAGTGGTGTGCCTCAGGGCTCAGTGCTGGGCACATTGCTGTTTGTTATCTATATCAACAACAGGTTTCTTTCAAACACGAGCTTTCGGAGCACTGCTCCTTCCTCAGGTGAGGAGGTTCATTCACCTGAGGAAGGAGCAGTGCTCCAAAAGCTCGTGTTTGAAACAAACCTGTTGGACTTTAACCTGGTGTTGGAAGGCTTCTTACTTGGTTATAGAAGACAGAGAGTAACAGTAGAAGATTGTTTTTCCTGAATGGAAATCTGTAGCTAGTGGTGTTCCACAGGGATCAGTGGTGGAACCTCTGTTGTTTGTGGTATATATAAATGATCTGGACAAAAATGTGGGTGGACTGATTAGTAAGTTTGTGGATGATACGAAGATTGGCGGAGTTGCTGATAGTGCCGAGGATTGTCAGAGGATACAACAGGATATAGATAGATTGGAGAATTGGGCACAGAAATGGCAGATGGAGTTCAATCCAGACAAATGCGAGGTAATACATTTTGGAGGATCAAATCTAGGTATTAATTATACTGTAAATGGCAGAATGTTTGGGAACATTAACATTAACAGACAGAGGGATCAGGGTATGCAGTTCCACAGTTTCCTAAAATTGGCAATGCAGGTGGCCAAAGTGATTAAGAAGGCATATAGCATGCTTGCCTTCATCAGCCGGGCACTGAGTACAGGAGTTGGCAAATAATGTTACAGCTGTATAACACCCTGGTTAAGCTGAATTTGGAGTATTGCGTGCAGTTCTGTTCACCACATTATCAGAAGGACGTGGAGGCTGTCGATAGAAAACTGGTTGGCAGAGAGGAAACAAAGAGAAGGGATTAATGGTCCTTTTCAAACTGGCAGGCAGTAACTAGTGGGGTACCACAGGGATCGGTGCTGGGGCCCTAACTATTCACGATATATATTAATTATTTAGATGAAGGAATAAAATGTAACATCTCAAAAGTTTACAGATGATACTGTCATTTAAGAAATGGGTATTTAGCTGTGATGTCAGAGTGTGGGTCCTTTTGAACTAATTTTTGGTTATGAGGTAAGAGGACCACTTAAATTGATTAAGGAAAAATTGTCCAGTGAGATATCGTAAATGACACTATTGGATTACATGTCAAATTTTAGGGAACGATTAAATAGAGCAGGTGAATTGGACAACATTTGAAAGTTGCACAAAATGTGATGAAACGGGTAGCGGACAAGAAATCCAAAGTTCGTAGTTTTGCCAGTGGGGATAAAGTTTTAGTGTTGTTACCAGTGGTAGGTGAGCCTTTAAAAGCTCGGTTTTGTGGACCGTATCAGATTGAAAGTAAATTAAGTGAGATGAATTATGTGGTAAAAATACCAGATAGAAGGAAGACTCACCGAATGTGTCATGTGAATATGCTTAAAAGGTACTTTGAAAGGGAAGGAGAGAAAAAGCAGGTTTTAATGATTCGAACTCAAAGTGACAAACCAAATCCAGATGACTGTGAATTTGACATACCTTAAATTAAATTGGAAAATGAGGAAGTTCTTAAAAATTGGGATAAATTGCTGAGTTACCTTCCAGAGGAAAAACAAACTGACCTGAAAGAGTTATTTATCACGTGGCTAAGTTTGTGGAGATAAATTGGGAAGTACTAAAATAGCTATACATGATGTAGATGTGGGAAAAGCTGTTCCAATCAAACAACATCCATATAGACTTAACCCGTTTAAATTGGTACAGGTTAACAAAGAGATTGAGAGTATGCTTAAAAATGGCATAATTGAAGTGGGTTGCAGCCAATGGAGCTCACCCATAATGATGGTACCTGGAGTTTATTATTACAGCCATTTCATTTAAAAATAGTACACGTGGCAGGTCGAGAAAACGTGATAGCTGATACTTTGACACCGATGTGATGAACGGAAACAATTTCAGTTGGAGGAAGAAGAAAAAAAAGAAATGGACTATGTTATTATACCTGTTGTGTGTGTTGTTTTTTAAAACAAAAAAGTATATTTACTGTGTGCATTTCTTAAAGGATAGTGAAAAGGTGAAAAATGAAACCATCTTGAAGCTGATGGTTTATTTTTTTTTCTTGGCGGGAGGTGTCATGTGAAAGTACCTTTAAGAAATGGATGTTTATCAGTGATGTCAGAGTGTGGGTGAAGCTGGGCTGTCTGTCAACTTTTTACTTTTGTTTTAGGCTGTTTGCTGCAGGGTGTGTTTTAGTTTCATTTTCAGAGCTGGATAGCTGCAGTCACAGCCAGAAGGGGTATTAGTCTCTCTCTGTCTGTAATCCAAAAACTGTAAATCGATCCTTTAGTGATTTAAAACTAATAACTGCTCTCAGTAGTGACTTTACCCTGATGGGCTTCTGTTTAAAGGGTTTTTTAAAGTCTTATGGATGTCAAAAAGACAGTTAAGGATTACTTAGTGTTGGATTCTTTGGGGTTGTATTTGAATTAATGGTTGCTAAAATGTTCACTGTATGATTTGAAAAGGTTAACTTGAGCTCATAGAATAAACATTGTTTTGCTTTCCCACGCCTGTAGAGTGGGCCGTGTGCTCCCCATACCACAATCTAGTAAAAGCTGTGGGTCAGGTGAACTCCATGGTACACTTTGGGGTTCTCTAAACCCTGGCCCATAACAATCTCAAGTTGGGCAGCACAGTAGCACAGGTGGATAGCACTGTGGCTTTACAGCGCCAGGGTCCCAGGTTCGTTTCCCGGCTTGGGCCAGTGTCTGTGTGGAGTCTGCACATTCTCCCCGTGTCTCCATGGGTTTCCTCCGGGTGCTCCGGTTTCCTCCCACAGTCCAAACATGTGCAGGTTAGGTGGATTGGCCATGATAAATTGCCCTTAGTGACCCAAAAGATTAGGAGGGGGTTATTACGTTACGGGGATAGGGTGGAAGTGAGGGTTTAAGTGGGTCGGTACAGATTCGATGGGCCAAATGGCCTCCTTCTGCACTGTATGTTCTATGGGTGGGAGGGTGAACTGTGATGAGGATGCAGGGATCCTGCAGTATGATCTGGACAGGTTGGGCGAGTAAGCAAATCAATAGCAGGTGCAGTATAATTTGGATAAGTGTGAGGTTATTCACTTTGGAAGCAGAAACAGGAAGGCAGATTACTACCTGAGTGGCTGTAAATTGGGAGAGGGGCGTGTGCAGTGGGACCTAGGTGTCCTTATGCACCAGTCACTGAAGGTAAGCATGCAGGTACAGCAGGCGATAAAGAAGGCTAATGGTATGTTGGCCTTTATTGCGAGAGGTTTTGAGTATAGAAGCAGAGATGTGTTGCTGCAATTGTACAGGGCCTTGGTGAGGCCACACCTGGAGTATTGTGGGCAGTTTTGGTCTCCTTCTCTGAGGAAGGATGTTCTTGCTCTTGAGGGAACATAAGAACATAAGAACTAGGAGCAGGAGTCGGCCATCTGGCCCCTCGAGCCTGCTCTGCTATTCAATGAGATCATGGCTGATCTTTTGTGGACTCAGCTCCACTTTCCGGCCCGAACACCATAACCCTTAATCCCTTTATTCTTCAAAAAACTATCTATCTTTACCTTAAAAACATGTAATGAAGGAGCCTCAACTGCTTCACCGGGCAAGGAATTCCATAGATTCACAACCCCTTGGGTGAAGAAGTTCCTCCTAAACTCAGTCCTAAATCTACTTCCCCTTATTTTGAGGCTATGCCCCCTAGTTCTGCTTTCACCCGCCAGTGGAAACAACCTGCCCGAATCTATCCTATCTATTCCCTTCATAATTTCATATGTTTCTATAAGATCCCCCCTCATCCTTCTAAATTCCAACGAGTACAGTCCCAGTCTACTCAACCTCTCCTCGTAATCCAACCCCTTCAGCTCTGGGATTAACCTCGTGAATCTCCTCTGCACACCCTTCAGCGCCAGTACGTCCTTTCTCAAGTAAGGAGACCAAAACTGAACACAATACTCCAGGTGTGGCCTCACTAACACCTTATACAATTGCAGCATAACCTCCCTAGTCTTAAACTCCATCCCTCTAGCAATGAAGGACAAAATAAGGTTCCCCATGGTAGGCTCATTCAGAAAGTTAGGGGGCATGGGATATAGGGAAATCGGGCTATCTGGATACAGAATTGCCTGGCCGAAAGAAGACAGCGAGTGGTGGTGGATGGGAAGTATTCTGCCTGAAGGTCGGTGACCAGTGGTGTCCCGCAAGGATCTGTTCTGGGACCTCTGCTCTTTGTGGTTTTTATAAATGACTTGGATGAGGAAGTGGAGGGGTGGGTTAGTAAGTTTGCCGATGACACAAAGGTTGATAGAGTTGAAGATAGTGTTGAGACCTGTTTCAGGTTACAGCAGGACATTGACAGGATGCAGAGCTGGGCTGAGACGTGGCAGATGGAGTTCAACCTTGATAAATGTGAACAAAGAACAAAGAAAAGTACAGCACAGGAACAGGCCCTTCGGCCCTCCAAGCCCGTGCTGACCATGCTGCCTGTCTAAACTAAAATCTTCTACACTTCCGGGGTCCGTATCCCTCCATTCCCATCCTATTCATGTATTTGTCAAGATGCCCCTTAAACATCACTATCGTCCCAGCTTCCACCACCTCCTCCAGCAGTGGGTTCCAGGCACCCACTCTCCTCTGTGTAAAAAATGTCCTCGTACATCTATTCTAAACCTTGCCCCTCGCACCTTAAACCTGTGCCCCCTAGTAATTGACCCCTCTACCCTGGGAAAATGCCTCTGATTATCCACTCTGTCTATGCCCCTCATAACTTTGTAGACCTCTATCAGGTCGCCCCTCAACCTCCGTCGTTCCAGTGAGAACAAACCGAGTTTATTCAACCGCTCCTCATAGCTAAGGTTATCATAGCTGATCATTGAATCATAAAATTTACAGCGCAGAAGGAGGCCATTCGGTCCATCGAGTCTGCACCGGCTCTTGGAAAGAGCACCCTACCCAAGGTCAACACCTCCACCCTATCCCCATAACCCATTAACCACACCCAACACTAAGGGCAAATTTGGACACTGAGGGCAATTTAGCATGGCCAATCCACCTAACCTGCACATCTTTAGGCTGTGGGAGGAAACCGGAGCACCCGGAGGAAATCCACGCAGACACGGGGAAGATGTGCAGACTCCACACAGACAGTGACCCAAGCCGGAATCGAACCTCGGACCCTGAAGCTGTGAAGCAATTGTGCTAACCACTATGCTACCATGCTGCCCTAAAGCTAATGCCCTCCACAACAGGCAACATCCTGGTAAATCTCTTCTGCATCCTCTCGAAAGCCTCCACATCCTTCTGGTAGTGTGGCGACCAGAACTGAACACTATACTGCCAAGTGTGGCCTAACTAAGGTTCTTTTACAGCTGCCACATGACTTGCCAATTTTTATACTCAATGTCCCGGCCAATGAAGGCAAGCATGCCGTATGCCTTCTTGACTACCTTCTCCACCTGTGTTGCCCCTTTCAGTGACCTGTGGACCTGTACACCTAGATCTCTCTGACTTTCAATACTCTTGAGGGTTCTACCATTCCCTACTATTCCCTACCTGCAATAGACCTTCCAAAATGCATTACCTCACATTTGAAGGATTAAACTCCATCTGCCATCTCTCCGCCCGAGTCTCCAAATGATCTAACTCCTGCTGTATCCTCTGACAGTCCTCATCGCTCTCCGCAATTCCAGGAACCTTTGTGTCGTCTGCAAACTTATTAATCAGACCAGTTACATTTTCCTCCAAATTATTTATATATACCATGAACAGCAAAGGTCCCAGCACTGATCCCTGCGGAACACCACTAGTCACAGCCCTCCAATCAGAAAAGCACCCTTCCATTGCTACTCTCTGCCTTCTATGACCTAGCCAGTTCTGTATCCACCTTGCCAGCTCACCCCTGATCCCGTGTGACTTCACCTGTTGTACCAGTCTACCATGAGGGACCTTGTCAAAGGCCTTACTGAAGTCCATCTAGACCCCATCCACTGCCCTACCTGCATCAATCATCTTTGTGACCTGTTCGCAAAACTCTATCAAGTTAGTGAGACACGACCTCCCCCTTCACAAAACCGTGCTGCCTCTCGCTAATACGTCCATTTGCTTCCAAATGGGAGTAGATCCTGTCTCGAAGAATTCTCTCCAGTAATTTCCCTACCACTGACATAAGGCTCACCGGCCTGTAGTTCCCTGGATTATCCTTGTTACCATTCTTAAACAGAGGAACAATATTGGCTATTCTCCAGTCCTCTGGGACATCACCTGAAGACAGTGAGGATCCAAAGATTTCTGTCAATGACTCAGCAATTTCCTCTCTAGCCTCCTTCAGTATTCTGGGGTAGATCCATCAGGCCCTGGGGACTTATCCACCGTAATGTTTTTCAAGACGCCCAACACCTCGTCTTTTTGGATCTCAATGTGACCCAGGCTATCTACACACCCTTCTCCAGACTCAACATCCACCAATTCCTTCTCTTTGGTGAATACTGATGCAAAGAATTCATTTAGTGCCTCGCCCATTTCCTCTTGCTCCACATAGATTCCCTCCCCTGTCCTTCAGTGGGCCAACCCTTTCCCTGGCTACCCTCTTGCTTTTTATGTACGTGTAAAAAGCCTTAGGATTTTCCTTAACCCTATTTGCCAATAACTTTTCGTGACCTCTTTTAGCCCTCCTGACTCCTTGCTTAAGTTCCTTCCTACTTTCCTTATATTCCACACAGGCTTCGTCTGTTCCCAGCCTTCTAGCCCTGACAAATGCCTCCTTTTTCTTTTTGATGAGGCCTACAATATGTCTCATTATCCAAGGTTCCCAAATTTGCCGTATTTATCCTTCTTCCTCACAGGAACATGCAGGTTCTGAATTCCTTTCATAAGAACATAAGAACATAAGGACTAGGAGCAGGAGTAGGCCATCTGGCCCCTCGAGCCTGCTCCGCCATTCAATTGGATCATGGCTGATCTTTTGTGGACTCAGCTCCACTTTCCGGCCCGAACACCATAACCCTTAATCCCTTTATTCTTCAAAAAACTATCTATCTTTACCTTAAAAACATGTAATGAAGGAGCCTCAAATGCTTCACTGGGCAAGGAATTCCATAGATTCACAACCCTTTGGGTGAAGAAGTTCCTCCTAAACTCAGTCCTAAATCTACTTCCCCTTATTTTGAGGCTATGCCCCCTAGTTCTGCTGTCACCTGCCAGTGGAAACAACCTGCCCGCATCTATCCTATCTATTCCCTTCATCATTTTAAATGTTTCTATAAGATCCCCCCTCATCCTTCTAAATTCCAACGAGTACAGTCTCAGTCTACTCAACCTCTCCTCATAATCCAACCCCTTCAGCTCTGGGATTAACCTAGTGAATCTCCTCTGCACACCCTCCAGCGCCAGTACGTCCTTTCTCAAGTAAGGAGACCAAAACTGAACACAATACTCCAGGTGTGGCCGCACTAACACCTTATACAATTGCAACATAACCTCCCTAGTCTTAAACTCCATCCCTCTAGCAATGAAGGACAAAATTCCATTTGCCTTCTTAATCACCTGTTGCACTTGTAAACCAACCTTCTGTGACTCATGCACTAGCACACCCAAGTCTCTCTGAACAGCGGCATGCTTTAATATTTTATCGTTTAAATAATAATCCCGTTTGCTGTTATTTGTACCAAAATGGATAACCTCACATTTGTCAACATTGTATTCCATCTGCCAGACCCGAGCCCATTCACTTAACCTATCCAAATCCCTCTGCAGACTTCCAGTATCCTCTGCACTTTTCGCTTTACCACTCATCTTAGTGTCATCTGCAAACTTGGACACATTGCCCTTGGTCCCCAACTCCAAATCATCAATGTAAGTTGTGAACAATTGTGGGCCCAACACGGATCCCTGAGGGACACCACTAGCTACTGATTGCCAACCAGAGAAACACCCATTTATCCCAACTCTTTGCTTTCTATTAATTAACCAATCCTCTATCCATGCTACTACTTTACCCTTAATGCCATTCATCTTTATCTTATGCAGCAACCTTTTGTGTGGCACCTTGTCAAAGGCTTTCTGGAAATCCAGATATACCATATCCATCGGCTCCCCGTTATCTACTGCACTGGTAATGTCCTCAAAAAATTCCACTAAATTAGTTAGGCATGACCTGCCTTTAACGAACCCATGCTGCGTCTGCCCAATGGGACAATTTCTATCCAGATGCCTCGCAATTTCTTCCTTGATGATAGTTTCCAGCATCTTCCCTATTACCGAAGTTAAACTCACTGGCCTATAATTTCCTGCTTTCTGCCTACCTCCTTTTTTAAACAGTGGTGTCACGTTTGCTAATTTCCAATCCACCGGGACCACCCCAGAGTCTAGTGAATTTCGGTAAATTATCACTAGTGCATCTGCAATTTCCCTAGCCATCTCTTTTAGCACTCTGGGATGCATTCCATCAGGGCCAGGAGACTTGTCTACCTTTAGCCCCATTAGCTTGCCCATCACTCCCTCCTTAGTGATAACAATCCTCTCAAGGTCCTCACCTGTCATAGCCTCATTTCTATCAGTCGCTGGCATGTTATTTGTGTCTTCCACTGTGAAGACCGACCCAAAAAACCTGTTCAGTTCCTCAGCCATTTCCTCATTTCCCATTATTAAAACTCCCTTCTCATCCTCTAAAGGACCAATATTTACCTTAGCCACTCTTTTTTGTCTTATATATTTGTAAAAACTTTTACTGTCTGTTTTTATATTCTGAGCAAGTTTACTCTCATACTCTATCTTACTCTTCTTTATAGCTTTTTTAGTAGCTTTCTGTTGCCCCCTAAAGATTTCCCAGTCCTCTAATCTCCCAGCAATCTTTGCCACTTTATATGCTTTTTCCTTCAATTTGATACTCTCCCTTATTTCCTTAGATATCCACGGTCGATTTTCCCTCTTTCTTCCGTCCTTCCTTTTTGTTGGTATAAACCTTTGCTGAGCACTGTGAAAAATCGCTTGGAAGGTTCTCCACTGTTCCTCAACTGTTCCACCATAAAGTCTTAGCCCCCAGTCTACCTTAGCTAGTTCTTCTCTCATCCCCTTGTTATCTCCTTTGTTTAAACACAAAACACTAGTATTTGATTTTACTTTCTCACCCTCCATCTGTATTTTAAATTCCACCATATTATGATCGCTCCTTCCGAGAGGATCCCTAACTATGAGATCATGAATCAATCCTGTCTCATTACACAGGACAAGATCTAGGACCGCTTGTTCCCTCTTAGGTTCCATTACATACTGTTCTAGGAAACTATCGCGGATACATTCTATAAACTCCTCCTCAAGGTTGCCTTGACCGACCTGGTTAAACCAATCAACATGTAGATTAAAATCCCCCATGATAACTGCTGTACCATTTCTACATGCATCAGTTATTTCTTTGTTTATTGCCTGCCCCACCATCTCGTTACTATTTCGTGGCCGATAGACTACTCCTATCAGTGACTTTTTCGCCTTACTATTCCTGATTTCCACCCAAATGGATTCAACCTTATCCTCCATAGCACCGATGTCATCCCTTACTATTGCCCGGATGTCATCCTTAAATAACAGAGCAACACCACCTCCCTTACCATCCACTCTGTCCTTCCGAATAGTTTGATACCCTCGGATATTTAACTCCCAGTCGTGACCATCCTTTAACCATGTTTCAGTAATGGCCACTAAATCATAGTCATTTACGATGATTTGTGCCACCAACTCATTTACTTTATTCCGAATACTACGAGCATTCAGGTAAAGTACACTTATGTTGGTTTTTTTACGTCTGTTTTGAATCTTAACATCTCCAGTTTTATTCCTTTTGTTATTACTGGGCCTATTCACTGTGCTCCCCTCAGTCACTGTACCTTGTACTGTCGCCCTTATGGATTTCTGACTATGTCTTCTCTGCCTTGCACTTTTCCCCTTACTTCCTTTTGTTTCTGTCCCTGTTTTACTACCTTCCAACTTCCAGCATTGGTTCCCATCCCCCTGCCACATTAGTTTAAACCCTCCCCAACAGCTCTAGAAAACACCCCCCCTAGGACATCGGTTCCAGTCCTGCCCAAGTGCAGACCGTCCGGTTTGTACTGGTCCCACCTCCCCCAGAAGCGGTCCCAATGCCCCAGGAATTTGAATCCCTCCCTCTTGCACCATCTCTCGAGCCACGCATTCATCCTATCTATCCTGGCATTCCTACTCTGACTAGCTCGTGGCACTGGTAGCAATCCTGAGATTACTACCTTTGAGGTCCTACTTTTTAGTTTAACTCCTAACTCCCTGAATTCCGCTTGTAGGACCTCATCCCGTTTTTTACCTATATCGTTGGTGCCTATGTGCACCACGACAGCTGGCTGTTCACCCTCCCCCCCCCCCAGAATGTCCTGCAGCCGCTCCGAGACATCCTTGACCCTTGCACCAGGGAGGCAACATACCATCCTGGAGTCTCGATTGCGTCCACAGAACCGCCTGTCTATTCCCCTTACGATCGAGTCCCCTATCACTATAGCCCTGCCATTTTTCTTCCTGCCCTGCTGTGCAGCAGAGCCAGCCACGGTGCCATGAACCTGGCTGCTGCTGCCTTCCCCTGGTGAGCCATCTCCCCCAACAGTATCCAAAGCGGTATATCTGTTTTGCAGGGAGATGACCGCAGGGGACACCTGCACTGCCTTCCTACTCTTGCTCTTTCTTTTGGTCACCCATTTTCTATCTCCCTCAGTAACCTTCACCTGCGGTGTGACCAACTCGCTAAATGTGCTATCCACGACCTCCTCAGCATCGCGGATGCTCCAAAGTGAGTCCATCCGCAGCTCCAGAGCCGTCAAGCGGTCTAACAAGAGCTGCAACTGAACACACTTCTTGCACGTGAAGGAGCCAGGGACAGTGGACGTGTCCCTGAGCTCCCACATCGCACACGAGGAGCATGACATGGGTCTGGGATCTCCTGCCATGTCTTAAACCCTTGGTAAACTTAAACAACTAGAATCTCAAAATAAAAATAAATAAATTAGACAATGAAAAGAAAAAGAGAGACTACTTACCAGTCACTTACCAGGGTTAAAAAGCACCTCCTCACACTCTGCACCGAATTACTTCACTGCACCAAATTACCAAGTTTCAATCCCCACTCTGTGTGATTCTCACTCCGGATGTGTCTCCTGGAAAAGTGCTCGCTTACTGTGTGCGCTCTCTGTCTGTCTTTTATACAGACCTCAGCTAACCGATGACTCAAAAAAAACCTTAACTTCAAAGAGAATAATACAATGTGCCCCTAAACAGGCCTCAACAGGCCTCAGGTGATTGACAGATAACTGCCTCTCAGCAATTAGGGTAGGGGCAGCTTCAACCAATCAGACACTAAGCTACACACTGCACTTTTAACTGAAAAACAGCAGAATTAGATTTTCCACTTACCTTTGCTGATTTACCTCACTGCACCAAATTACCAAGTTTCAATCCCCACTCTGTATGAGTTTCACTCCGGATGAGTCTCCTGGAAAAGTGCTCGCTTTCAACTGACATTTGAAAGCCTCCCACACGTCAGATGTTGATTTACCCTCAAACATCTGCCCCCAATCTAGGTTCTTCAGTTCCTGCCTAATATTGTTATAATTAGCCTTCCCCCAATTTAGCACATTCACCCCAGGACCACTCTTATCCTTGTCCACCAGCACTTTAAAACTTACTGAATTGTGAATTAGGCAGATTGTGCCTAACTAATTTAGTGGAATTTTTTGAGGACATTACCAGTGCAGTAGATAACGGGGAGCCAATGGATGTGGTATATCTGGATTTCCAGAAAGCCTTTGACAAGGTGCCACACAAAAGGTTGCTGCATAAGATAAAGATGCATGGCATTAAGGGTAAAGTAGTAGCATGGATAGAGGATTGGTTAATTAATAGAAAGCAAAGAGTGGGGATTAATGGGTGTTTCTCTGGTTGGCAATCAGTAGCTAGTGGTGTCCCTCAGGGATCCGTGTTGGGCCCACAATTGTTCACAATTTACAGAGATGATTTGGAGTTGGGGACCAAGGGCAATGTGTCCAAGTTTGCAGATGACACTAAGATGAGTGGTAAAGCGAAAAGTGCAGAGGATACTGGAAGTCTGCAGAGGGATTTGGATAGGTTAAGTGAATGGGCTAGGGTCTGACAGATGGAATACAATGTTGACAAATGTGAGGTTATCCATTTTGGTAGGAATAACAGCAGACGGGATTATTATTTAAACAAAATGGGGCAGCACGGTAGCATTGTGGATAGCACAATTGCTTCACAGCTCCAGGGTCCCAGGTTCGATTCCGGCTTGGGTCACTGTCTGTGCGGAGTCTGCACATCCTCCCCGTGTGTGCATGGGATTTCCTCCGGGTGCTCCGGTTTCCTCCCACAGTCCAAAGATGTGCGGGTTATGTGGATTGGCCATGCTAAATTGCCCGTAGTGTCCTAAAAAGTAAGGTTAAGGGGGGGTTGTTGGGTTACGGGTATAGGGTGGATACGTGGGTTTGAGTAGGGTGATCATTGCTCGGCACAACATCGAGGTCCGAAGGGCCTGTTCTGTGTTGTACTGTTCTATGTTCTATGTTCTAATAAAATATTAAAGCATGCCACTGTGCAGAGAGACTTGGGTGTGCTAGTGCATGAGTCACAGAAGGTTGGTTTACAAGTGCAACAGGTGATTAAGAAGGCAAATGGAATTTTGTCCTTCATTGCTAGAGGGATGGAGTTTAAGACTAGGGAGGTTATGTTGCAATTGTATAAGGTGTTAGTGAGGCCACACCTGGAGTATTGTGTTCAGTATTGGTCTCCTTACTTGAGAAAGGACGTACTGGCACTGGAGGGTGTGCAGAGGAGATTCACTAGGTTAATCCCAGAGCTGAAGGGGTTGGATTATGAGGAGAGGTGGAGTAGACTGGGACTGTACTCATTGGAATTTAGAAGTATGAGGGGGATCTTATAGAAACATTTAAAATTATGAAGGGAATAGATAGGATAGATGCGGGCAGGTTGTTTCCACTGGCGGGTGACAGCAGAACTAGGGGACATAGTCTCAAAATAAGGGGAAGTAGATTTAGGACTGAGTTTAGGAGGAACTTCTTCACCCAAAGGGTTGTGAATCTATGGAATTCCTTGCCCAGTGAAGCAGTTGAGGCTCCTTCATTACATGTTTTTAAGGTAAAGATAGATAGTTTTTTGAAGAATAAAGGGATTAAGGGTTATGGTGTTCGGGCCGGAAAGTGGAGCTGAGTCCACAAAAGATCAGCCATGATCTCATTGAATGGCGGAGCAGACTCGAGGGGCCAGATGGCCTACTCCTGCTCCTAGTTCTTATGTTCTTATGTAAAGAGACATAGATAGGATACAGAGCTGGGCTGAGATGTGGCATATGGAGTTTAACCCTGACAAGTGTGAGGTTGTCCATTTTGGAAGGATAAATATGAATGCAGAATACAGGGTTACGGTAGGGTTCTTGGCAATGTGGAGGAGCAGAGAGATCTTGGGGTCTATGTTCATAGATCTTTGAAAGTTGCCACTCAAGTGGATAGAGCTGTGAAGAAGGCCTATGGTGTGCTAGCGTTCATTAGCAGAGGGATTGAATTTAAGAGCCGTGAGGTGATGATGCAGCTGTACAAACCCTTGGTCAGGCCACATTTGGAGTACTGTGTGCAGTTCTGGTCACCTCATTTTAGGAAGGATGTGGAAGCTTTGGAAAAGGTGCAAAGGAGATTTACCAGGATGTTGCCTGGAATGGAGAGTAGGTCATACGAGGAAAGGTTGAGGGTGCTAGGCCTTTTCTCATTAGAACAAAGAACAAAGAAAATTACATCACAGGAACAGGCCCTTCGGCCCTCCCAGCCTGCGCCGATCCAGATCCTTTATCTAAACCTGTCGCCTATTTTCCAAGGATCTACTTCCCTCTGTTCCCTGCCCGTTCATATATCTGTACAGATGCATCTTAAATGATGCTATCATGCCCGCCTCTACCACCTCTGCTGGCAAAGCATTCCAGGCACCCACCACCCTCTGCGTAAAAAACTTTCCACGTACATCTCCCTTAAACTTTCCCCCTTTCACCTTGAAATCGTGACCCCTTGTAATTGACACCCCCACTCTTGGAAAAAGCTTGTTGCTATCCACCCTGTCCATACCTCTCATAATTTTGTAGACCTCAATCAGGTCCCCCCTCAACCTCCGTCTTTCTAACGAAAACAATCCTAATCTACTCAACCTTTCTTCATAGCTAGCACCCTCCATACCAGGCAACATCCTGGTGAACCTCCTCTGCACCCTCTCCAAGGCATCCACATCCTTCTGGTAATGTGGCGACCAGAACTGCACGCAGTATTCCAAATGTGGCCGAACCAAAGTCCTATACAACTGTAACATGACCTGACGACTCTTCTACTCTTAGAACGGAGAAGGATGAGGGGTGACTTGATAGAGGTTTAAAAGATGATTGGGGGAATAGATAGAGTAGACAGTCAGAGACTTTTTCCCGGGTGGAACAAACCATTACAAGGAGACACAAATTTAAGGTGAATGGTGGAAGATATAGGGGGGATGTCAGAGGTAGGTTCTTTACCCAGAGAGTACTGGGGGCATGGAATGCACTGCCTGTGGAAGTAGTTGAGTCGGAAACGTTAGGGACCTTCAAGCGGCTATTGGATAGGTACATGGATTAGGGTAGAATAATGGAGTGTAGATTAATTTGTTCTTAAGGGCAGCATGGTAGCATTCTGGATAGCATAATTGCTTCACAGCTCCAGGGTCCCAGGTTCGATTCCGGCTTAGGTCACTGTCTGTGCGGAGACTCGATGGGCTGAATGGCCTCCTTCTACACTGTAAATTCTATGATAATCTATGATTAATCTAGGACAAAGGTTTGGCACAACATTGTGGGCCGAAGGGCCTGTTCTGTGCTGTATTTTTCTATCTTCTATAAGACATAGGAGCAGAATTAGGCCATCGAGTCTGCTCCGCCATTCAATCATGGCTGACATTTTCTCAGCCCATTCTCCTGCCTTCTTCCCATAACCCCTGATCCCCTTATTAATCAAGAACCTATCTACCTCTGTTTTAAAGACACTCAGTGATTTGGCCTCCACAGCCTTCTGCGGCAAAGTGTTCCACAGATTCACCACCCTCTGGCTGAAGAAATTCCTCCTCATCTCTCTTTTAAAGGATCGTCCCTTTAGTCTGAGATGGTGACCTCTGGTTCTAGTTTTTCCTACAAATGGAAACATCCTCTCCACGTCCACTCTATCCAGGCCTCGCAGTATCCTGTAAGTTTCAATAAGATCCCCTCTCATCCTTCTAAACTCCCAATGAGTACAGACCCAGAGTCCTCAACCGTTCCTCATACGACAAGTTCTTCCTTCCAGGGATCATTCTTGTGAACCTCCTCTGGACCCTTTCCAAGGCCAGCACACCCTTCCTTAGATACGGGGCCCAAAACTGCTCACAATACTCCAAATGGGGTCTGACCAGAGCCTTATACAGCCTCAGAAGTACATCCCTGGTCTTGTATTCTAGCCCTCTCAACATGAATGCTAATATTGCATTTGCCTTCTTAACTGCCGGTTGAACCTTCACATTAACCTTGCGAGAATCGTGAACAAGGACTCCAAAGTCCCTTTGTGCTTCTGCTTTCCGAAGCATTTCCTCATTTAGAAAATAGTCTGTGCCTAGGTTCCTCCTTCCAAAGTGCATAACCTCACACTTTTCCACATTGTATTTCATTTGCCACTTCATTGCCCACTCTCCTAGCCTGTCCAAGTCCTTCTGCAGCCCCCTTCCTTCCTCAATACTACCTGACCCTCAATAGGTCTTTGTATCATCTGCAAACTTAGCAACAGTGCCTTCAGTTCCTTCCTCCAGATCAGTAATGTATATTGTTAAAAAGTTGTGGTCCCAGCACAGACCCCTATTTTACCGTGCACTTCCAAGTGCTTCGCGATTTCACCTTTAATAACAGACTCTAAAATCTTACCAATGACTGAAGTCAGGCTAACTGTCCTGGTCCACCCACATCGACGTTATGACCAAGAAAGCACAACAGCTCCTATACTTCCTCAGGAAACTAAGGAAATTCGGCATGTCCACATTAACTCTTACCAACTTTTACAGATGCACCAGAAGAAGCATCTTATCGGGCTGCATCACAGCCTGGTATGGTAACTGCTCGGCCCAGGACCGCAAGAAACTACAGAAAGTGTTGAACACAGCCCGGTCCATCACTTCCCGCTGCCTGGGGAAAGCGGGCAGCATCATCAAAGCCCCTCCCGCCCGGCTTACTCACTCTTCCAACTTCTTCCATCGGGCAAGAGATACAAAAATCTGAGAACACGCACAAATAGATTGAAAAACAGCTTCTTCCCCGCTGTTACCAGACTCCTAAATGACCCTCTTAGGGACTGATCTGATCTCTTCACACATCTTCTCTACTGAGTATTACACTCCTGTATGCTTCACTCAATATCTGTGTCTATGTGTTTACACTGTGTATTTATGTATGTCCTGTGTATTTTTTGTGTATTTTATGTTTGCCCTATAGTGTTTTCTTTTCATGTCTGGAATGATCGGTCTGAACTGTACGCAGAACAATACTTTTCACTGTACCTTGGTACACTGACAATATACAAATCCAATCAAATACAAGGCTAGGACATTTTTATTTGGAGTGTAGGAGACTGAGGGGTGATCTTATAGAGGTGGATAAGGTTATGGGAGGCATGGATATGGTGAACTCGGTCTTTTTCCAAGGGTTGGGGAATGGAGAACTAAAGGGCATAGGTTTAAGTTAAGAGGCGAAAGAATTAATGGAAACCTGAGAAGCAACTTTTTTTATGATGTGGAGATGCCGGCGTTGGACTGGGGTGAGCACAGTAAGAAGTCTTACAACACCAGGTTAAAGTCCAACAGGTTTGTTTCAAACATGAGCTTTCGGAGCGCAGCTCCTTCCTCAGGTGAATGATACCTGTTCATACCTCTTCCTAATACCTCTTCATTCATTCAAGTGTGGCGCTAACAATTGTACACAAGACTCGAGTGAAGTACAAGAGAGGCTTTATTACAGTGAGATGCTATTCCTCCGGCGGCAGCTGTAGAATGGCATCTCAGTGAAACCTACAAATATTTATACAGCTCCCTGTGGGCGGAGCTAGCCGGCAGGGGCTGACCGGAGGAACCTGTATTACAGGTACGGCCATACATCTCCCTACTGCAGTACACATATATACAGTGGTTAGATCACCACATTCACCCCCTGTAAAAAATGAGTCCGGTGGGGGTGACGTGGAACTATAATACATAAAGTGATCTATTTACAAAAGGGCAAAACAAAAGAAAAACCAAGAGTCCATCAGGCAATCCGGTCACAGGTTGAGTCGGATCGGTGGTCGAACGTTCCATTGCGAGCGACGTAGCTGTGGTGGCGACATTGGCACAGGCGGCGTTGGTGACGACGGTGCAGGTGCTGGCGATGTTGGTGCTGGCTGCTGGCGGGATGACTCCGGGAGCGAGCCGAAATCTTCCATGTCCTCCAGTGTGGGCAGGGGGGCGAGGGATGGACCTGGTGGGGACGAATAGGGGGGCGCCGGGGAAAAGGAGGGTGGCGCGGGGGGGGGGGGGGGGAGAAGGGGCGTGGGCATGGGGTCGGCACCCGAGGGAGCCAGGTCCCGGAGCGAGACTGTGTCCTGGCAGCCGTCGGGGAACTCCACGTAGGCATACTGAGGGTTGGCGTGGAGAAGGCGTACTTTGTCCACCAGGGGTTCCGCCTTGTGGTGCCGTACATGCCTACGGAGAAGGACTGGGCCCGGAGTCGTGAGCCAAGTCGGGAGCGACACTCCGGATGTGGACTTCCTAGGGAAGGCAAAAACACGTTCATGGGGTGTACTGTTAGTTGCGGTGCACAATAGTGATCGAATGGAATGGAGCGCGTCAGGGAGGACCTACTGCCAGCGAGCGGCTGGGAGGTTCCTGGACCGTAGGGCCAGCTGGACGGCCCTCCATACCGTCCCGTTCTCCCTCTCTACCTGCCCATTTCCCCGGGGGTTGTAGCTGGTCGTCCTGATGGAGGCGATACCCCTGCTGAGCAGGAACTGACGCAGCTCATCGCTCATGAACGAGGATCCCCTGTCACTGTGGATATAGTCGGGGAAACCGAACAGAGCGAATATGGAATCGAGGGCCTTGATGACGGTGGCATTTGTCATATCCGGGCATGGGATGGAGAAGGGGAACCTAGAGAATTCATCGACCACACTAAGGATGTAGGTGTTGCAGTCGGTGGAGGGGAGGGGCCCTTTGAAGTCCACACTGAGGTGTTCAAAGGGGCGGGACGCTTTCACCAGGCGCGCGCGGTCTGGCCGGTAGAAGTGCGGCTTGTACTCCGCACAGACCTGGCAGTCTCTGGTGACTGTCCGTACTTCCTCGACGGAGTATGGCAGATTGCGGGCTTTGATTAGGTGGTACAAACGAGTGACCCCCGGATGGCAAAGGCTCTCTGTGGTGATTCTGTATCAGTGCAGATGCAATACAACTGAGCAAACACTAGAGGGAGCACGGGAGAGCTATAAATACAGAGGGACAGGAAGTGAGGAAACACTTCACGGAAGGGAGAACTGGTAGCAAGACACAGACAGACAGCATTGAGGTAGCCGTAAGTTAAGCTCTGAAGACAGAACAAATTCACAATAAAGCATCTTCTCCAACTTTGAGACTACGAGCTTTATTAAGGCACAAGGGACAACACATGGTTACCAGGAGTGGCTTCAGACGCTTACTGCAAGACAACTCAGCTGCAGACACAGAAAGACCAAAATGGCAAGAAGAACTCCTACCGGACATTGGACTTGGGAAGGCCTCGCTTATTCGATGATGTGGGTTAGAACCCCACCTCAGCTGGACCTAACCGGTAATGCAAGTAATGTCTGGAAAAGATTTAAACAAGTGTTCGATATATATATTGTAGCTAATGATTTAGCAGCAGCCTCAGACGAAATGAAAATAGCAATGCTCATCGCAGGACATGAAGCTAGAAAAGTATATAATGGATTTAAATACTCAAAAGCTGAAGACAGCAACAACTTACAAATAATACTAAAAAAATTTGAAGAGTACTGTATGAAATTTGAACAGCACTGTATGCTCAGAGGCCAAACTGCACAGGGACTGAGTGATGCAAAACTCAAACAATCACTATCAAAACAGAAAGGGTTCAGTCTAGAAAACGCGAGTGAAAAGTGCAGATCAAAAGGAAGAATGAATTTTTCACAGAGACAAAACGCTGAGGTCCAGTTCAGATCAAAAGGAAAAAGTAACATGAACTTTTCACAAAGCCAAAACGCTGAAATCCAGTACAGATCGAAAGGAAACGGTAACTTACACTTTTCAGGGAAAATCCGCGATAAAATGGCGTCGGAGCACATTTTACAGTCTCTGGGGGACAAAGAATGAAAATCTGCGCATGTGCAGGAAACAGAAGCCTCACATGCGCAGTTACAATCACCCGTTTTGCGTTCTGCGCATGAGCAAGCCGCGCACGCACGGTTTAAAACAGTTCTTGTTGCTGATCGTTATGTAGTCTCAAAACGTTTTGGTAGCGGATCGCTGCCGCGCATGCGCAGTGGACACAAAACCGCACAGTAAAGGAAGGCCGATTTGCGCATGCGCAATCGATTCCTACGCATGACATCACGAGCATCATGACGTCTGAGGATCCGGACCACGTCTACTTAAAAGGGAAATGCCCGAAAATTGAAAACAAAATATTTAAAGCTGTAAAACCAAATTTTCTTGCCTCAGAAGACAGAAAAACGCCTGAACTTAAACCAGCAGTTGAAAATAACTCTCACAACACCCTGGAAAAAGCAGTCTGCACCACCCAAAGTGAAGAGAACAAAAAAAAAATCTGAAACAAAAAAAGAATGTTTGGTTTTCGAACAATACTACTCAGACATGGCTGAGTTATTCGGATATGCTGATCACAGCATCAGCGACACGGTCGCAAAGCTCAACATGAATCTACTCGTGGTAGATGAATCCAACACCATGATGCCATGGCAGCTCGTCGATACATTGGATGACAGCAATACCCAAGACGAAGACGACGCCACACAGTGAGCACAGAAAGACTCCACAAAGAGAGCGATGACAGGCTCCACAGTGAGAGTGATGAAAGACTCCACAAAAAGAGAGTGATGCAAGCCGCCACAGACAGCTCGTTGAAAGACTCCAAAATGGAAGCAAGCAAACACTCCCTGGCGAACACCGTGCATGAACAAGACCATGAAGGTCAACCCGCCGTATCTGAGCAACCGCAAGCAGATTATGAAAGTCTACCAAGCTCACATAATAAAGAAGAAGACAATGTACATCTACCCACTGCATGCGAAAACGGCGACAAGGTGATCACACTCGACATACAGGAGGTACAGGATCACAGCGAGACTGACAGTTCTCAGCTTGTCTGTACAGAAGCACAGAGTAGGGCCACCCAAGAGTCCAGAGAGACCACATCAACAGAAACCATGCAGATTTTGACTCCAGAAGAGGAGCACCAAGAGTCCAGTGAGACCACGTCAATAGAAACCATGAAGATTTTGACTCCAGAAGAGGAGCACCAAGAAAGCAAAGGAGATGAATTAAATCCACCACAAATTACTCCAGAAGAGGAGCACCAAGGAAGCAAGGAAGAGGAAGCAAATCCACCACAAATGACTGATGTCACCAGCATCAATGCAACATCAGATCATTCTCACCATTCTCGAGACGAAACGTTCAATGTAACAGATTCCACAAAGGACACTCGCACCAATAACTGTGACAATGGCTCAAATTATCCACACGGGACACTCATTGAGCATAACAAGAAAAACAAAAGCCACAAGAAGCACAGCAGAAATGAGAACAACAACAGCAAGAACAAAAGCAACATGAAGCGCGATAAGAACAACAAAAATCGCAAGAAGCACTGCAGAAAGAAGAACAATAAAACCAACAAGAAGCATAACAAAGATAGCGACAACAACAAAGACAGAAACAACAGCAATGAAACAACGTCTTGTACAAAATGGTACAAATCTGCACATGAAGGACAATGCCACAGCACACTGCCACACAATGACAAGACTACAAACATGCCATGGGATGACAACGAATCACACAAACTCACATCTGCTCCAGAACAAGCAAGCACACCAGCTTTCAAGGCAGATGACATTCTAAATCGATACCACAAGCACAGAAAAAAGTCCATGTCAGTCAACATCAGTGGTTCGACTATGCAAACACCTCGGGATGACGTATTGGTTACTTAAAATAACAAGAACACCGACAACATACACAACGGAGTTGCAATATCAATATCACCACGTCAACAACAAAAAAGAAAAAAACTCAATGAACAAATTCATCAAGTTTGGACTCATAAATGTTTTTATTACAACTGGACTCATAAATATAAATTGGCTTTGTAAAATATGCAATAGCACCATCACTTGTATAGATACACATATCGTAAGTAATCTAACTGTTGTGTACAATTTTCTTTAACGATGTGCAGAAAATATGTAAAGAAAAAAGGGGGGGATGTGGTGATTGTGGTCTGAAGACAGAACAAATTCACAATAAAGCATCTTCTCCAACTTTGAGACTACAAGCTTTATTAAGACACAAGGAACAACACATTAGGTGGCACAAACGAGTGACCCCCGGATGGCAAAGGCTCTCGTGCAAGGCACGGAGCTGGTTCACTTGTGCGCTGGCACATGTACCTCAGGAGAGGGCGTCTGGGGGCTCGCTGAGCTTGCTGGGGAGATACAAGATCTCATAATTATAGGTGGAGAGCTCGATCCTCCACAGCAAGATTTTATCATTTTTGATCTTGCCCCGCTGCGTGTTGTTGAACATGAAGGCTACCGACCGTTGGTCAGTGAGGAGAGTGAATCTCCTGCTGGCCAGGTAATGCCTCCAGTGCCGCACCGCTTCAACGGGGTCCATGAGGGGTAGGACGGGTGGGCCGAGTGGCTTGCGGGGTAGGATCGTGCACTACGGGAGGCGGCCATCATTGATAGCGCCAGAGTCTTTGTAGCCGCGAGGTCGAGGGCGGCCCCTTCCAGTAGTCGTTCCGGATGGGGTCCGATGCAATACCCGTAACAAAGGCATCCCGCACGAGTAAGTTTGAATGTTCCGTGGCCGTGAGGGCCCGGCAGTCGCAGTCTCGTACTAGAGGTATATGGGCCCTCCAGAAGTCCTCAATCGACTCACCTGGCTGCTGGACGCGAGTAGAGAGTAGATGTCTCGCAAACGAGGTGTTCGTCGACTGTGTGTAGTTCTCTTTGAGCAGTTCCATGGCCCGGGTGTAGTCAGGCGCGTCTTGAATGAGCGGAAACATGCTGGAGCTGAGTCTTGAGTAAAGAAGCTGTCGTTTCCGAAGGTGGAGGGTCCGCTGAAGAGATGTTGGCCTCAAAAACTGCAAGCCAGTGAACGAAGTCTTTCCTGGCGATGGGTGACTGCGTATCCAGCTGCAGACGGTCAGGTTTAATCCTGATGTCCGTGGTGTAAGGAAAATCTCACTGTAATAAATTGTGGCGCTAACAATTATACACAAAGACTCGAGTGAAGTACAAGAGAGGCTTTATTACAGTGAGATGCTATTCCTCCGGCGGCAGCTGTAGAATGGAATCTCAGTGAAACTTACGAATATTTATACAGCTCCCTGTGGGCGGAGCTAGCCGGCAGGGGCTGACCGGTGAAACCTGTAATACAGGTACGGCCATACATCCCCCTACTGCAGTACACATAACTACAGTGGTTAGATCACCACAGTAAGACTTCCAACTTTTGTTTACACAGAGGGCGGTACGTATGTGGAATGAGCTGCTGGAGGAAGTGGTTGAGGCAGGGACATTGAAATTTAAAAAGCACTTGGAGAGATACGTGGATAGGAAAGGTTTAGAGCGATATGGGCAGGCAAATGGGGTTAGCTCAGATGGGCTTTTGGTTGGCATGGAGCAGTTTGGGCCGAAGGCCCTGTCTTCGTGCCATAGATTCTATGATTCTTAAGATGGGAGCACTTGTGATAAAGCCACCAAAGCCTTGTACAGGAATCAGGCTATTAAGCTGCAAATTCCAGGATGCATAGATACATCGAAGATAGGAGCAGGAGGCCTTTTGGCCCTTCGAGCCTCCTCCACCATTCATCACCATCATGGCTGATCATCCAACTCAATAGCCTAATCCTGCTTTCTCCCCATAGCCTTTGATCCCATTCTCCCCAAGTGTGTGAAGAAATGTCTCCTTATCTCTGTCCGAAATGGTTTACCCTGAATCCTCAGACTGTGACCCCTGGTTCTGGACACACAGCTGTATTGTTCTCACAGGGAGGTCAAAGCCCCATCTGGTGGTAGAAAGGCAGAAGGGCAGCGAATTGAGCATCCTGTGTACAGCACTATCTGGTGGCCAGACTGATCTGAACACCCCGGACTTACCTCCACCTGGTGGCCAAAGGGCACGATCGCACCAACCTGCAATTCTGAGGTGAAACACCATCGAAGAACAGAATTACGTCAACCTGAACCTTTTGAATAAATCTCTTTCCCAGAGGCTGCAACACAGAAGTGAAGAGTCATCTCAGATTTACCCTTTAATCCCCATTTTCTTTTTTAAACCACCTTGTGTGTGTCTTGGTAGAGGGTGGATGGGATTATGGGATTATGGGATTAGGTAGTCTGGTCGACTATTATCCCGTTATTTCCCTATATGTTCATCTTTTCTTCTTTTTAGTAAATAAACAGTTTGTTAATGTTTTATTCATAAATCTGGTGTATGTAATTCATTAGAGTAGTCAAAGGTTAAGGATCTTTGGAAAATATTAGATAAAAGCTAATTACTACGAATGATGGAAACCAAAAGAGAAAATACTGGAAAATCTCAGCAGGTCTGGCAGCATCTGTAAGGAGAGGAAAGAGCTAACGTTTCGAGACAAAGGGTCATCTGGACTCAAAACATTAGCTCTTTTCTCTCTTTACAGATGCTGCCAGACCTGCTGAGATTTTCCCAACATTTTCTCTTTTGGTTTCGGAAAACATCAATTCATTTATATTGGGACTCCGTGGTCTGTGGGGCTGGAATTGACCGCACACGCTCCCACGATGTCGGAACACCCATTATATCCCCCACCATGGGGACCGGGTCCGAGATCTACAAAGGTCATCAGCATAGAGGGAGACCCGAGGCTCTACCCCCCCCCCATGCTATCCCCTCCCACCTATCCAACTGCCTAAACGCGATGGTCAAAGGCTCGAGTGCAACAGGAATTTACAGAGAATTTACAGTGCAGAAGGAGGCCATTCGGCCCATCGAGTCTGCACCGGCTCTTGGAAAGAGCATCCTACCCAAGGTCAACACCTCCACCCTATCCCCATAACCCAGTAACCCCACCCAACACTCAGGGCAATTTTGGACACTAAGGACAATTTATCACGGCCAATCCACCTAACCTGCACATCTTTGGACTGTGGGAGGAAACTGGAGCACCCGGAGGAAACCCATGCACACACGGGGAGGATGTGCAGACTCCGCACAGACAGTGACCCAAGCCGGAATCGAACCTGGGACCGTGGAGCTGTGAAGCAATTGTGCTATCCACAATGCTACCGTGCTGCCCAATCATTCCAGCCATATATATTGTTTACTTAAATAGGGCTAACTTATTTTGTTTATAGAAGATTCCCTCGGGTTTAGATAATTGAGGAGTTGTGGTTAGCCTTAATAATATAATCATAACCCATTTAGTGGGATTGAGATGATGTAGTTAACAGGGGAACTGAAGCAGTCAAGTGTTGCATTTCAGTTTAGATTTTGCTGTCAAGTGAACAGGAGCCTTTTGCCAAATGTTGGGAAGTTAAACAGTAGAATGACACAGGCAAGAATCTGCAGGCTGTTTCCTGAAGGATCTCTTTCAAAGCTCAAAGTAGATTCTCCAAGACATCTCTATACAGCAAGTATTCCTGTGTTTGCTAACTGTATTTAAAAGTGGATTTTGACCAGAGATGGGTTTTGCTTGATTGGAGATTTTTAAAAAAGGTATCAGTTAGGAGTGTTTCAATTTTATTCTCAAGCATTGTTTCACTAGTAATTGTAAACTATTCATTTTATGATGTTAAAGTTAGTTTAACACTGCATTAACAATCAAGTTTGTTTGAATCCAGCAGAGGGCAGCAGAGCGGAGCTACTGATTGGCTGTTCCGGGGAGATTTGCATACGTGCAGTGCGGTCAGCGTAATTTGAAGGTGTACTTGTGGAAGAGACCAGAGGTGTTCGATTGAAGTCAAGCATCCAGCAGAGGGCAGCAGAGCGGAGCTACTCCAACCCCCCACCCGATCCCCACTACCCCTCCAACCAACCACCCGATCCCCACTCCCCCTCCCTACCCGATCCCCACTCCCCCTCCAACCAACCACCCGATCCCCACTCCCCCTCCAACCCCCTACCCGATCCCCACTCCCCCTCCCTACCCGATCCCCACTCCCCCTCCCCCTCCAACCAACCACCCGATCCCCACTCCCCCTCCAACCCCCTACCCGATCCCCACTCCCCCTCCCTACCCGATCCCCACTCCCCCTCCCTACCCGATCCCCACTCCCCCTCCCCCTCCAACCAACCACCCGATCCCCACTCCCCCTCCAACCCCCTACCCGATCCCCACTCCCCCTCCCTACCCGATCCCCACTCCCCCTCCAACCCCCTACCCGATCCCCACTCCCCCTCCAACCCCCTACCCGATCCCCACTCCCCCTCCAACCCCCTACCCGATCCCCACTCCCCCTCCCTACCCGATCCCAACTCCCCCTCCAACCCCCTACCCGATCCCCACTCCCCCTCCAACCCCCTACCCGATCCCCACTCCCCCTCCAACCCCCTACCCGATCCCCACTCCCCCTCCCTACCTGATCCCCACTCCCCCTCCCTACCCGATCCCCACTCTCCCTCCCTACCCGATCCCCACTCCCCCTCCCCACCCGATCCCCACTCCCCCTCCCTACCCGATCCCCACTCCCCCTCCCCACCCGATCCCCACTCCCCCTCCCTACCCGATCCCCACTCCCCCTCCAACCCCCCACCCGATCCCCACTCCCCCTCCAACCCCCTACCCGACCCCCACTCCAACCCCCTACCCCCCTCCAACCTCCACTCCCCCTCCAACCCCTACCCGATTCCCCCTCCCCCCGATTCCCCCTCCCCGATCCCCCCTCCCCGATCCCCACCCCCTCCCCCGATCCACACTCCCCCCTCCCCCCTATCCCCACTCCCCACGATCCCCACTCCCCCTCCCCTATCCCCACTCCCCCTATCCCCACTCCCCCTCCCCTATCCCCACTCCCCCTATCCCCACTCCCCCTCCCCTATCCCCCTATCCCCACTCCCCTATCCCCCTATCCCCACTCCCCCTCCCCTAATCCCCACTCCCCCCATCCCCACTCCCCCTCCACCTCCCCCATCCCCACTCCCCTATCCCCCCATCCCCACTCCCCCTCCACCTCCCCCCATCCCCACTCCCCCTCCACCTCCCCCATCCCCACTCCCCTATCCCCCCATCCCCACTCCCCCTCCACCTCCCCCATCCCCACTCCCCTATCCCCACTCCACCTCCCCCATCCCCACTCCCCTATCCCCACTCCACCTCCCCCATCCCCACTCCCCTATCCCCACTCCACCTCCCCATCCCCCTCCACCTCCCCCATCCCCACTCCACCTCCCCCTCCCCACTCCCACTCCCCCTCCCCCACTCCCCACCCACCTCCCCCACTCCCCATCCCCCTCCCCCACTCCCCACTCCCCCTCCACCTCCCTCACTCCCCACTCCCCCTCCACCTCCCCCTCCACCTCCCCCACTCCCCACTCCCCCTCCCCCACCTCCCCCACTCCCCACTCCCCCTCCCCATCCCCCACTCCACTTCCCCCATCCCCCTCCCCCTCCCCCACTCCACCTCCCCCCCTCCACCTCCCCCACTCCACCTCCCCCACTCCCCCTCCACCACTCCCCCTCCACCACTCCCCACTCCCCCTCCACCACTCCCCACTCCCCCTCCACCTCCCCCACTCCCCCTCCCCCTCCCCCCCCTCCCCCACTCCCCCTCCCCCTCCCCCCCTCCCCCACTCCCCCACTCCCCACTCCCCCTCCACCTCCCCATCCCCTCCACCTCCCCCTCCCCCTCCCCCACTCCCCACTCCACCTCCCCCTCCCCCTCCCCCACTCCCCCTCCACCTCCCCCATCCCCCTCTCTCCCCTCCACCTCCCCCATCCCCCATCCCCCATCCCCCTCCCCCACTCCACCTCCCCCATCCCCCATCCCCACTCCACCTCCCCCTCCCCCACTCCACTATCCCCCTATCCCCACTCCCCCTAACCCCACTCCACCTCCCCCCTCCCCCACTCCACTATCCCCCTATCCCCACTCCCCCTAACCCCACTCCACCTCCCCCTCCCCCACTCCCCACTCCCCCTCCCCCCCACTCCCCCTCTCCCCCACTCCCCACACTCCCCCTCCCCCCTCCCCCCACTCCCCCTCCCCCCTCCCCCCACTCCCCCTCCCCACTCCCCCTCCCCCACTCCCCTCCCCCACTCCCCCTCCCCACTCCCCCTCCCCCACTCCCCCTCCCCCACTCCCCTATCCCCACTCCACTATCCCCTATCCCAATCCCCCTATCCTCACTCCCCCTCCCCCTCCCCTAATCCCCACTCCCCCCATCCCCACTCCCCTCCACCTCCACTCCCCCTCCACCTCCCCCATCCCCACTCCCCTATCCCCACTCCACCTCCCCATCCCCACTCCCCCTCCACCTCCCCCCATCCCCACTCCCCTATCCCCCCTATCCCCACTCCACCTCCCCCTCCCCCCACCCCACCTCCCCCCCCCCCCACCCACCTCCCCCACTCCCCACCCACCTCCCCCACTCCCCCACTCCCCCACTCCCCATCCCCCTCCCCCACTCCCCATCCCCCTCCCCCACTCCCCACTCCCCCTCCCCCTCCCCCACTCCCCACTCCCCACTCCCCCTCCCCCTCCCCCATCCCCCCTCCCCCTCCCCCACTCCCCCTCCCCCTCCCCCACTCCCCCTCCCCCTCTCCCACTCCCCCTCCCCCACTCCCCCTCCCCCTCTCCCACTCCCCCTCCCCCTCTCCCCCTCCCCCTCCCCCCTCCCCCTCCACCATCCCCCTCACCCACTCTCCCCTCCACCATCCCCCTCCCCCTCCCCCACTCCACCTCCCCCACTCCACCTCCCCCACATCCACCTCCCCCATCCCCCCACTCCACCTCCCCCATCCCCATCCCACCTCCCCCATCCCCCACTCCCTATCCCCACTCCACTATCCCCCTATCCCCACTCCCCCTAACCCCACTCCACCTCCCCCTCCCCCACGCCCCACTCCCCCTCCCACCCACTCCCCCTCCCCCACTCTCCCCCTCCCCCCCCTCCCCCACTCCCCCTCCCCCCCTCCCCCACTCCCTCCACTCCCTCCACTCCCCCTCCCCACTCTCCCCCTCCCCCCCTCCCCCTCCCCACTCCCCCTCCCCCACTCCCCTCCTCCCCCTCCCCACTCCCCCTCCCCCCCTCCCCACTCCCCCTCCCCCCCTCCCCCTCCCCCACTCCCCCCACTCCCCCCTCCCCCACTCCCCCTCCCCCACTCCCCCTCCCCCCTCCCCCTCCCCCCCACTCCCCTCCCCCACTCCCCCTCCCCCACTCCCCCTCCCCACTCCCCCACTCCCCCCCTCCCCCACTCCCCCTCCCCCACTCCCTCCCCTCCCCACTCCCCACTCCCCCCCCCCCACTCCCCCTCCCCCACTCCTCCCACTCCCCCACTCCCCCTCCCCCACTCCCCACTCCCCCTCCCCCTCCCCCACTCCCCCACCCCGTCCCCCTCCCTCCCCACGCTCCCTCCACCTCCCCCATCCCCACTCCCCATGATCCCCACGCCCCCTCCCACCCGACTCGCCACCCGATCCCCATCCCCCTGCCACCCGATCCCCATCCCCATCCCCACTCCCCCTCCACCTCCACCCCGCTCCCCACTCCACCTCCACCCGCTCCACCTCCACCTCCACCCGATCCCCACTCCCCCTCCACCCGATCCCCACTCCCCCTCCACCTCCACCCGCTCCCCACTCCACCTCCACCCGCTCCCCACTCCACCTCCACCTCCACCCGATCCCCACTCCCCCTCCACCCGATCCCCACTCCCCCTCCACCGATCCCCACTCCCCCTCCACCCGATCCCCACTCCCCCTCCACTCGATCCCCACTCCCCCTCCCCCTCCAACCCCCTATCCGATCCTTACTCCCCCTCCAAACCCCCACCCGATCCCCCCTCCCCCTCCCCCTCCCTACCCCTCCCCCTCCCTACCCGATCCCCACTCCCCCTCCAACCCCCCACCCGATCCCCACTCCCCCTCCAACCCCCTCCCCGATCCCCACTCCCCCTCCCTACCTGATCCCCACTCCCCCTCCAACCCCCCGCACTGATCTTCAGCTCACCCCCCTCTGCGCTTCCATGAACTAACCCGCCCAGCTAGCCCGTCCAGCCCCCACCCATGGTGCCAAGGATCTCCACCCCCATGAACCTTAGTGCAAACAATCAAAACAAAGGCAAGAAGTAAAAACAAATAATCCCTCTTAAAGCCCGAACACAGAGACTCCCCTTCCATCCCTGAACAAACAACGGTCATCATTGGATAGGCATATGGACGATAAGGGAATAGTGTAGATGGGCTTTAGAGGGGTTTCACAGGTCAGAGTAACATCGAGGGCCGAAGGGCCTGTACTGCGCTGTAATGTTCTATATTCTATGTTCTAACAAGCCGAAAGCCAAAAAACAGAAGAAAGGAAAAAAAGGCACCAGAAACAAATATAGTACATGCACTCCACTTCTCCTCCATCAAAGTTCAAAGTCCTCCTTCTCCTGCCAGTCCATTCTCTCTCATGACTGCCTCCTCGGCCGAGCCAAAGTGCAACTCCCGGCCCCCACAGCCGGGTACATTTGTTCGAACTTTACGCCCTTCCTGAACAGGGTCAACTTGACCTTATTGAAGCTCGTCCTCTTCTTCGGCAGCTCTGTCCCTAGGTTCTGATACACACGGATCTCGCCGCCTTCTCTGATGCAACGCTTCGTCTGCCTGGCCCACCTCATGATGAAATGAAATGAAATGAAAATCGCTTATTGTCACAAGTAGGCTTCAATGAAGTTACTGTGAAAAGCCCCTAGTCGCCACATTCCGGCGCTGTCCGGGGAGGCTGGTACGGGAATTGAACCGTGCTGCAGGCCTGCCTTGGTCTGCTTTAAAAGCCAGCGATTTAGCCCTGTGCTAAACAGCCCACATTCCTTATCCAGGAACTGATGCAACCATACCACCATCGCCCTCGGCGGCTCACCTCCTGGGGCTTGCGCATCAGCTCGATCCACCTCTAACGGTCGGTCAAATGCACCTTTCCCAAGCAGCTTCTCCAGCACTTTCCCCGACGTACGCACCAGCATCCACTCCTTTGTTCCCCTTCGGCAGACCCACGATCCCAATGTTCTGCCTACGAGATCGGTTCTCCAGATCCTCCACCTTCTCCAGCAGTCGTTTCTGCTGGTCTAGGATCAGTCCCATCTCCGCTGCCATCGAGGTGGACTGTTCCTCCTGCTCCCTCGCCAGCTCCTCCAACCTCTGGATCGCCTGTCCCTGGGCTGCCAGTCTCGTCTCAACGCGGTCAACCACCACCTTGATCGAGTCTACCGCCCGGGCCAGGTCCTCCAAACTTTGCTTCTGTTGTTGGGTGAACTTCTTGTTCAAGTAGCTCACCAACTGCTCCATCGATCACTGGGCCGGATCCTGCCCATCCACAATCTCCGCGTTGCACAGCACCTCACCCATCTCAACCAACTGGTTTGCTTTTTTCCAAGCACCTCTGGTCGGCCGCTACATAAACTAGAGGGTCGATCGTTAACTAGAGGGTCGATCGTTAACTAGAGGGCCTATTGTTAACTAGAGGGTCGATCGTTAACTAGAGGGTCGATCGTTAACTAGAGGGTCGATCGTTAACTAGAGGGCCGATCGTTAACTAAAGGGCCTATCGTTAACTGGAGGGCCGATCGTTAACTAGAGGGCCGATCATAAACTAGAGGGCCGATCGTTAACTAGAGGGTCGATCGTTAACTAGAGGGTCGATCATTAACTAGAGGGCCGATCATTAATTAGAGGGTCGATCATTAACTAGAGGGTCGATCATTAACTAGAGGGCTGATCATTAACTAGAGGGCCGATCATTAACTAGAGGGCTGATCATTAACTAGAGGGTCGATCATTAACTAGAGGGTCGATCATTAACTAGAGGGCCGATCATTAATTAGAGGGTCGATCATTAACTAGAGGGTCGATCATTAACTAGAGGGCTGATCATTAACTAGAGGGGTGATCATTAACTAGAGGGCTGATCATTAACTAGAGGGTCGATCGTTAACTAGAGGGTCGATCGTTAACTAAAGGGCCTATCGTTAACTGGAGGGCCGATCGTTAACTAGAGGGCCGATCATAAACTAGAGGGCCGATCATTAACTAGAGGGTCGATCGTTAACTAGAGGGCCGATCGTTAACTAGAGGGTCGATCATTAACTAGAGGGCCGATCATTAATTAGAGGGTCGATCATTAACTAGAGGGTCGATCATTAACTAGAGGGCTGATCATTAACTAGAGGGCCGATCATTAACTAGAGGGCTGATCATTAACTAGAGGGTCGATCATTAACTAGAGGGTCGATCATTAACTAGAGGGCCGATCATTAATTAGAGGGTCGATCATTAACTAGAGGGTCGATCATTAACTAGAGGGCTGATCATTAACTAGAGGGCTGATCATTAACTAGAGGGCTGATCGTTAACTAGAGGGCCGATCGTTAACTAGAGGGTCGATCATTAACTAGAGGGCCGATCATTAATTAGAGGGTCGATCATTAACTAGAGGGTCGATCATTAACTAGAGGGCCGATCATTAACTAGAGGGCCGATCATTAACTAGAGGGCTGATCATTAACTAGAGGGTCGATCATTAACTAGAGGGTCGATCATTAACTAGAGGGCCGATCATTAATTAGAGGGTCGATCATTAACTAGAGGGTCGATCATTAACTAGAGGGCTGATCATTAACTAGAGGGCTGATCGTTAACTAGAGGGTCGATCATTAACTAGAGGGCCGATCATTAATTAGAGGGTCGATCATTAACTAGAGGGTCGATCATTAACTAGAGGGCCGATCATTAACTAGAGGGTCGATCATTAACTAGAGGGTCGATCATTAATTAGAGGGTCGATCATTAACTAGAGGGTCGATCATTAACTAGAGGGCCGATCATTAATTAGAGGGTCGATCATTAATTAGAGGGTCGATCATTAACTAGAGGGCTGATCATTAATTAGAGGGTCGATCATTAACTAGAGGGTCGATCATTAACTAGAGGGCCGATCATTAACTAGAGGGTCGATCATTAACTAGAGGGTCGATCATTAATTAGAGGGTCGATCATTAACTAGAGGGTCGATCATTAACTAGAGGGCCGATCATTAATTAGAGGGTCGATCATTAATTAGAGGGTCGATCATTAACTAGAGGGCTGATCATTAACTAGAGGGTCGATCATTAACTAGAGGGTCGATCATTAACTAGAGGGCCGATCTCTTCTGCTCGCATTTCCACACCATTTTCCTTCAGATTTCCTGCTGCAAACTGGGGTAAAGGCCACCAGGAGCTGCTACACATGCAGCCACTCACTCCATGGCTGCCACTGGAAGCCCTCAGTGGACATCGTCTACAGGATGGACAGAAAACATTTCAACATCAATCCAAGATGAAAACACCACTGACATCGCTTATTGACCGTCAGTGTGTTGATGACATTGCCATCTCCACTCTCTCTTCCGTCTCAGCCTCAAGTCCTTTACCAACCCCACCCAGGGCAAAATTCAATCTCTCCCTCCATCAAGATTAACATAGAAACCCTCCCACATGTGGAGAATGTGATGTTCCACACCTGGGGAGCCACCTTTCATCTAAGGCTGACATCAATGCGGAGCTCCAACATCGTATACAATCCACAAGCATTGCCTTTGGACGCCTAGAGATGAGCTTTCTACGACCGCGATATCTGTGCTGATTCCAAGATCCTTGAGTGCAAGGCAGTCGTTTTTTCAACACTTTTTTTTATGGATCAGAAACCTTGACTACGTACACACACCACCTTAAGGCCCTGGAGAGGTACCATCAATGCTGTCAGAGATGGATTCTCCACATCAGAGGACAGGTATACTAAAGTCAACGCCCTTGAATGTGCCGAGCACCAGCATCAAGGCCATGATCCAAAATCAGCTCCCCAGGGCCCACCGTGTGCCTAGGATGCCAGAGTCCAGATTGCCAAAGCAAATCTTTACCCAACTCAAGGAAGGCTCCCGAACTAGGGGACAAAAGCAGCATTTCTAAGACATCCTTACTTCAAGAAATGCAACGTAGACGTCAACGACTGGGACACTCTTGCTCAGAAGACTTATCTGGATGAACCTCCTGATTGAAGGGGCACATGTTTTCAAGAACATCCAACGGCAAGAGGAGGTTCGGAAAAGGAGCTTGAGAAAGTAATGGCAATAGTCTTGAACAAAGAAAAGTACAGCACAGGAACAGGCCCTTCGGCCCGCCAAGCCTGTGCCAACCATGATGCCCTAACTAAAAACAGATCTCCTGCCCTTACTCAGTCCGTATCCCTCTATTTCCTCCCTATTAATGGACCCATCCAGGTGCCTCTCGTCATGTGAGAGTACCTTTAAGAAATGGATGTTTAAGCAATGTACCTTTAAGAAATGGAGCAGCTCATATTACTGAAGTGATGTCAGAGGGTGGGGGTAGCTGAATTGAGCTCACTTCTGCTTTTTGGGAGTTTTAGTTTCAGTTTGAGAGAGCAGCTGAAAAGTGCCTGGCTGGTTTGAGAGAGCTGCATGAAGAAAAAGAGCTTGGGCATGTCTGTGTTTGCAGTGAGCTGGATCTGCTGTGATCTCTGCTATGAAAGACTATCTCTGAATCATTTGGGTGATTTAAACTCATAATAGAAATGTCTTTAACCTGATGTGTTTCTGTTTAAAGGTGTTAAGTCTTTTGGAGGGTTGAGGGATTATTTAGTGTTGTATTATTTTCGGGGTTATCTTTGAAGTAAGGGGTGTTAAGGGATCCAATGTTTATTTAAAAAGGTTAAGTTGAGTTCATGGAATAAACATTGTTTGTGTTTAAAAACCCACGTGTCCATAATTGTAATACCACACCTGGAGACCAAGCCGTGTGCCGCAAAAGCAACAATCCATTAAAGGGAGAGGTTGGTTGAACTCCATGATACATTTTGGGGTTCTGAAAACGCCGCTCCCATAACACTCTTAAATGTTGCTAACGTGCTGCTTCCACCACATCCTCTGGCAGCGCGTTCCAGGCACCCACCACTCTGTGTGAAAAACTTACCCCGCGTATCTTCCTTAAACTGTCCCCCTCACACCTTGAACCTGTGCCCCCCGTGTAATTGACACTTCCACCCTGGGAGCTCTCCCCAACAGATCCACTTTTTACTTAACTTATACTCGTTCTAAATCTTTTAAAATTTAATTCTAAGACTAACATTATTACTAACTTCTCTCTTTTATCTTTTCTTTCAGGCCCATGGAGACCTTTTGACCCGACCCGACCTCCACGACCTGGAAGTGGATCGGGCCCAAACCGGAGGTGAAGCCACAACCTCGATTTGGAGCCGACCCGGACCTCGGAGCTCCCAACCTGGCCTAACAACCAATGCCAGCTCCCGGATCACCCGGCCCGACCCCTGGCGATGAGACCCGGCCCAATTCAACCCCGAGAGACCCGCCCAGCGGCCCGACCCGGAGAGGACCCGCCCCGTGACCCAGAGAGGCCCTGAACCAGCGACACGACCCTGGGAGACCCCACCCAGCAACACGACCCAGAGGCCATGCCCAGTGACCAGACCCGGAGAGGCCCCGCCCAGCGACCCGGAGGGGCCCCGCCCAGCGACCTGGAGAGGCCCTGCCCAGTGACCCAGAAAGGCCCCGCCCAGCGACCTGACCCAGAGAGGCCCCACCCAGTGACCCAGAGAGGCCCCACCCAGTGACCCAGAGAGGCCCAGCCCAGCAACCCGACCCAGAGAGGCCCCGCTCAGCAACATGACCCGGAGGGGCCCCGCCCAGTGACTCAGAAAGGCCCCGCCCAGCGACCTGACCCAGAGAGGCCCCGCCCAGCGACCTGACCCAGAGAGGCCCCGCCCAGCGACCTGACCCAGAGAGGCCCTGCCCAGTGACCCAGAAAGGCCCCGCCCAGCGACCTGACCCAGAGAGGCCCCGCCCAGCAACCTGCCCAGAAAGGTCCCGCCCAGCGACCTGACCCAGAGAGGCCCCGCCCAGTGACCTGACCCAGAGAGGCTCCGCCCAGCGACCTGACCCAGAGAGGCCCTGCCCAGTGACCCAGAAAGGCCCCGCCCAGCGACCTGACCCAGAAAGGCCCCGCCCAGCGACCTGACCCAGAGAGGCTCCGCCCAGCGACCTGACCCAGAGAGGCTCCGCCCAGCGACCTGACCCAGAGAGGCCCTGCCCAGTGACCCAGAAAGGCCCCGCCCAGCGACCTGACCCAGAGAGGCTCCGCCCAGCGACCTGACCCAGAAAGGCCCCGCCCAGCGACCTGACCCAGAGAGGCCCCACCCAGTGACCCAGAAAGGCCCCGCCCAGCGACCTGACCCAGAGAGGCCCCACCCAGTGACCTGACCCAGAGAGGCCCCGCCCAGCGACCTGACCCAGAAAGGCCCCGCCCAGCGACCTGACCCAGAGAGGCCCCGCCCAGCGACCTGACCCAGAGAGGCCCTGCCCAGTGACCCAGAGAGGCCCCACCCAGTGACCCAGAGAGGCCCAGCCCAGCAACCCGACCCGGAGAAGCCCCGCCCAGCGACCTGACCCAGAGAGGCCCCGCCCAGCCACCTGGAGAGGCCCAGCCCAGCAACCTGACCCAGAGATGCCCCATCCAGGGACCCAGAGAGGCCCCACCCAGTGACCCAGAGAGGCCCAGCCCAGCAACCCGACCCGGAGAAGCCCCGCCCAGCGACCTGACCCAGAGAGGCCCCGCCCAGCCACCTGGAGAGGCCCAGCCCAGCAACCTGACCCAGAGATGCCCCATCCAGGGACCCAGAGAGGCCCCGCCCAGCGACCTGACCCAGAGGCCCCGCCCAGCGACCTGACCCAGAGAGGCCCTGCCCAGTGACCCAGAGAGGCCCCACCCAGTGACCCAGAGAGGCCCAGCCCAGCAACCCGACCCAGAGAGGCCCCGCTCAGCAACCCGACCCGGAGACGCCCCACCCAGCGACCTGACCCAGAGAGGCCCTGCCCAGTGACCCAGAGAGGCCCCACCCAGTGACCCAGAGAGGCCCAGCCCAGCAACCCGACCCAGAGAGGCCCCGCTCAGCAACCCGACCCGGAGGGGCCCCGCCCAGCGACCTGGAGAGGCCCTGCCCAGTGACCCAGAAAGGCCCCGCCCAGCGACCTGACCCAGAGAGGCCCCGCCCAGCGACCTGACCCAGAGAGGCCCCATCCAGGGACCCAGAAAGGCCCCGCCCAGCGACCTGACCCAGAGAGGCCCTGCCCAGCGACCTGACCCAGAGAGGCCCCGCCCAGCGACCTGACCCAGAGAGGCCCTGCCCAGTGACCCAGAGAGGCCCAGCTCAGCAACCCGACCCGGAGAGGCCCCGTCCAGCAACCCGGAGAGGCCCCGCCCAGCCCAGCGACCCGACCCAGAGACCTCGCCCAGGAGACCCCGCCCAGCAACATGACCCAAAGACCTCGCCCAGTGACCCGACCCGCGACCTGGAGAGGCCCAGCCCAGCGACCCGAAGACCCCGCCCAGCAACCTGACCCAAAGAGGCCCCGCCCAGTGACCCGCCCCAGAAAGACCCCTCCTAGCGACCTGGAGAGGCCCCGCCCAGCTACCCGGAGAGGCCCCGCCCAGCGACCCGGAGAGGCCCCGCCCAGCGACCCAGAGAGGCCCCGCCCAGCGACCCAGAGAGGCCCCGCCCAGTGACCCAGAGAGGCCCCGCCCAGCGACCCAGAGAGGCCTCGCCCAGCAACCCAGAGAGGCCCCGCCCAGCGACCCGGAGAGGCCCCGCCCAGTGACCCAGAGAGGCCCCGCCCAGTGACCCAGAGAGGCCCCGCCCAGCGACCCAGAGAGGCCCCGCCCAGTGACCCAGAGAGGCCCCGCCCAGCGACCCAGAGAGGCCTCGCCCAGCGACCCACAGAGGCCCCGCCCAGCGACCCGGAGAGGCCCTGCCCAGCGACCTGGAGAGGCCCCGCCCAGTGACCCAGAGAGGCCCCGCCCAGCGACCTGGAGAGGCCCTGCCCAGTGACCCAGAGAGGCCCCGCCCAGCGACCCAGAGAGGCCCCGCCCAGTGACCCGACCTGGAGAGGCCCCGCCCAGCGACCTGGAGAGGCCCCGCCCAGCGACCCGACCTAGAGAGGCCCCGCCCAGCGACCCAACCAAGAGGCCCCGCCCAGCGACCCAACCAAGAGGCCCCGCCCAGCGACCCAGAGAGGCCCCGCCCAGCGACCCAGAGAGGCCCCGCCCAGTGACCCAGAGAGGCCCCGCCCAGCGACCCAGAGAGGCCCCGCCCAGTGACCCAGAGAGACCCCGCCCAGCGACCCAGAGAGGCCCCGCCCAGCGACCCAGAGAGGCCCCGCCCAGCGACCCAGAGAGGCCCCGCCCAGCGACCCAGAGAGGCCCCGCCCAGCGACCCAACCTGGAGAGGCCCTGCCCAGCGACCTGGAGAGGCCCCGCCCAGCAACCTGGAGAGGCCCCGCCCAGCGCCCGACCTGGAGAGGTCCCGCCCAGTGACCCAGAGAGGCCCCGCCCAGCGACCCAGAGAGGCCCCGCCCAGTGACCCGACCTGGAGAGGCCCCGCCCAGCGACCTGGAGAGGCCCCGCCCAGTGACCCAGAGAGACCCCGCCAAGCGATCAGACCCGGAGAGGCCCCGCCCAGTGACCCGGAGATGCCCCGCCCAGCGACCCGACCTGGAGAGGCCCCACCCAGCGACCCAACCCAGCGACCCAACCCGGAGAGGCCCCGCCCAGCGACCCAGAGATGCCCCGCCCAGCGACCCAGAGAGGCCCCGCCCAGCGACCCAGAGAGGCCCCGCCCAGTGACCTAGAGAGGCCCCGCCCAGCGACCCAGAGAGGCCCCGCCCAGTGACCCCACCTGGAGAGGCCCTGCCCAGCGACCTGGAGGGGCCCCGCCCAGTGACCCAGAGAGACCCCGCCCAGCGATCAGACCCGGGGAGGCCCCGCCCAGTGACCCGGGGAGGCCCCGCCCAGTGACCCGGGGAGGCCCCGCCCAGTGACCCGGGGAGGACCCGCCCAGTGACCCGACCTGGAGGCCCCGCCCAGCGACCCAACCCGGAGAGGCCCCGCCCAGCGACCCAGAGAGGCCCCGCCCAGCGACCCAACCCAGAGAGGCCCCGCCCAGCAACCCGACCCAGAGAGGCCCCGCCCAGCAACCCGGAGAGACCCCGCCCCGCAACCCAGAGGCCCCGCCCAGCGACCCAACCCAGAGAGGCCCCGCCCAGCAACCCGACCCAGAGGCCCCGCCCAGCAACCCGACCCAGAGAGGCTCCGCCCTGCGTCCCAGAGACCCCGCCCAGCGACCCGACCCAGAGAGGCTCCGCCCAGCGACCCAACCCAGAGAGGCCCCGCCCAGCGACCCGACCCAGAGAGGCCCCGCCCAGCAACCCAGAGAGGCCCGCCCAGCGACCCGACCTACCTGGGGATGGAAGAAAGAAAAATCCTCGTGAACGCCCGACCGGGCCTACTTCAAGACCCAACCCCAGGAGCACCCAGGGAGGGAACATGGCCCCCTAGCAACCCCTCTACCTCAACCAGCGCCCGGACCCTGCCAGAATCAACCCTGGAAATGTAACCAGCACCCTGGTCCCCGCCAGGCCCAACCACCTACCTTCCACAAGGTCAGACTTCTCCCATCGGATCCCAGGATCATCCAGCCGCAGCCGCCAACCGAGGAAGTGAGGGAAACGCGGTGGTCTGCAGGTTAATTTGAAGCAACGCGGTGTCAAGACCCCTCTCCCCAGCATATTCCTGGCAAACGTCCAAGCGATTGAAAACAAGCTGGATGAACTTAACGCCAGACTTACCTCTCAAGAGGGAAGAGACTGCTGTGTGCTCTGTTTCACAGAGACATGGCTCACCCCCGCCTCACTGTGCCATACAACCTGAAGGCTTCTCTATTCACCGGGCGCACTGCACCGTGTCATCAGGCAAAGTGAGGAGGGATTTTCCTCCTCATCAACTCTGCCTGGTGATCTACTGCTCCCCAGACCTGGAATACCTGACCGTAAAGTGCCGCCCATACTATCTTCCACGTGAGTTCACTTCAGCCATTATCACAGCGGTCTACATCCCACCCCAGGCATAAGTGAGGAAGGCGCTGGACGAACTGTACACACTACGAAACTGAACACCTGGAGACCTTGTTCATGTCCAGGGACTTCAACAAGGCCAACCTCAAGAGTGTACTGCCAAAATTCCACCAGCACATCTCCTGTCCCACCAGGGGGGACAACACTCTTGACCACTGCTACTCAAAAATCAAGGGCGCCTACCGTTCCATCCCCCGACCGCACTTTGGGAATTCAGACCATAGGACTGTGCTCCTTCTCCCGGCTTACAAGCAGAAACTCAAGCGGGAGAATCCAGCTAAGAAGGTTGTGCAGTGCTGGTCCGAGGAGACAGAAGAGCTCTTGCGTGACTGCTTGGAGACAGTGGACTGGTCCATATTTAAGAACTCAGTGACCAACTTAAATGAGTATGCCACCACCGTCACAGACTTCATCAGCAAATGTGTGGACGACTGCGTGCCAAAGAAAGCAGTACGTACGTTCCCCAACCGGAAACCATGGCTCAATCGCAAGATTGACTCCCTACTGAAGGACAGATCTGAGGCGTTCAAGTCAGACAACTCTGACGTATTTAAGAAATCCAGGTACGACCTCCACAAAGGCATCCAAGATGCCAAGAGAGAATATCAAACTAAGCTAGAGTCACAGACAGACTCTCGCGATTCTGGTAAGGACTAAACAATGTAATGGGCTACAAAGCGAAGCCGAGCAATATCTCTGGCAGCAGCGCACCCCTCCCCGATGAACTTAATGCATTCTATGCTCGGTCCAAGCAGGTAACCAACAATCTGCTGTCGACTACCCCAGCAGCCCATAACTCACCCATACCCACCATCACAGTTTCCGAAGTCAGATCGGCCTTCCTGAAAGTGAACCCACGGAAGGCGACGGGCCCGGACGGGATCCCTGGCCGTGCACTCAGAGCCTGCGCATACCAGCTGGCAGAGGTATTCACAGACATCTTTAACCTGTCCCTACTCCACTCCGAGGTCCCCACCTGCTTCAAGAAGACCACCATCATACTGGTACCAAAGAAGAACCAGGCAACGTGCCTCAATGACTACCGCCCGGTGGCCCTGACGTCAGTTGTAATGAAGCGCTTAGAGAGGCTGATCATGAAGCGCATCATCTCCATACTCCCAGAACGCCTTGAACCACTGCAATTCGCATACCGTCGCAACCGGTCCACAGCAATTTCCCTGGCCCTACACTCATCCCTAGAGCATCTCGACAACAAGGACTCCTAAATCAGACTTCTATTTATTGACTACAGCTCCGCCTTCAACACCATAATCCCAGCCAAGCTCATATCAAAGCTCCAAAACCTCGGACTTGGCTCCCCACTCTGCAGCTGGATCCTCGATTTTCTGACCAACAGACCACAATCAGTAAGAATGAACAACAACACCTCCTCCACAATAGTCCTCTATACCAGGGCCCTGCAAGGCTGCATACTTAGCCCCCTACTCTACTCCCTGTACACACACGACTGCGTGGCAAAATTTGGTTCCAACTCCATCTACAAGTTTGCTGATGATACGACCATAGTGGGCTGAATCTCGAAAAACGACGAGTCCGAATACAGGAGGGAGATAGAGAACCTGGTGGTGTGGTGCAGCGACAACAATCTCTCCCTCAATGCCAGCAAAACTAAAGAGCTGGTCATCGACTTCAGGAAGCAAAGTACTGTACACACCCCTGTCAGCATCAACGGGGCCGAGGTGGAGATGGTTAGCAGTTTCAAATTCCATGGGGTGCACATCTCCAAAAATCTGTCCTGCTCCACCCACGTCGACACTACCACCAAGAAAGCACAACAGCGCCTATACTTGTCCTATTAACCCGTACCAACTTTTACAGATGCACCATAGAAAGCATCCTACCTGGCTGCATCACAGCCTGGTTTGACAACTGCTCGGCCCAGGACCGCAAGAAACTTCAGAGAATCGTGAACACCGCCCAGTCCATCACACAAACCTGCCTCCCATCCATTGACTCTGTCTACACCTCCCGCTGCCGGGGGAAAGCGGGCAGCTTAATCAAAGACCCCTCTCACCCGGCTTACTCACTCTTCCAACTTCTTCCATCGGGCAGGAGATACAGAAGTCTGAGAACACGCACGAACAGACTCAAAAACAGCTTCTTCCCCACTGTCACCAGACTCCTAAATGACCCTCTTATGGACTGACCTCATTAACCCTGTACGCTTCATCCGATGCCGGTGCTTATGTAGTTACATTGTGGACCTTGTGTTGCCCTATTATGTATTTTCTTTTATTCCCTTTCCTTCCCATGTACTTAATGATCTGTTGAGCTGCTCGCAAAAAAATTATTTTCACTGTATCTCGGTACACATAACAATAAACAAATCCAATCCAATCTTTCCAATGAAAACAATCCTAGTTTCTTCAACCTCTCCTCATAGCCAACACCCTCGAGTCCAGGCAACATTCTGGTGAACCTTCTTTGCACTCTCTCCAAAGCCTCCATGTCTTTGTGATAACGTGGTTACCAAAACTGCACGCAATACTCCAAATGCAGCCGAACCAAGGGTTTATACAGCTGCAACATGATTTCCCAACTCCTGTACTTAATGCCCCAGCTGATGAAGGCAAGCACGCCATACACCATCTTAATCACCTTGGCCACCTGTGTTGCCATTTTTAGGGAACTGTGGAGCTGCATTCCCAGATCCCTACACATGTTAATGTTCCTAAGGGTTCAGGGACATTTACAGTATAATTCCATATCCAGATTTGATCGTCCAAAATGCATCATCCTCGACACTCAGCAACCCCTCGAGTACAAGGACCAATCGGAACTTCCCGGAAACATCTGGCAAACGTACAGGATGAGGTTGTAGGATAGAGCTCATCCACCACACCAGGACCCACAACCAATGACAGTTTCTTAGGTGGACAATCATACGAGTTAGTGGTCCCCTCCACCATCAGGGGAGGGGAAGGAAACAGGGACCTCTGCACCCAGGGCAGAGATTCCTCAACCCCAGGGGAGATCAGGACAGTTCCCCCTCCCCCCCGCCGCTGGAGATAAGCACTTCATTGTGAACAGGGATCAACCTTCCACTCCCAAACAAGAAAGTTTTTTCATCTTGTGCAACTCTCCAAAGATCTCTGCAGTTCTCCAATTCTGCTTTTGCGCAAGCGGAGTTTCTTCACTGTATCAGTGACGACTGTTTCTGCTGCCTGGACTCCCAAGGACCATAATTCCCTCTTTAAACTTGTCTCGCTTTCCTCCTTGGGAGACATTCCCTACCTTGTAGGCTAAGGTTTAGACCACCGAACCCTCTGGTGAAGCAGCTTGGAATGTTTTACTACGTCAGAGGTGCTTTTTAAATACAGGGATATAACAGGAAATCAGCTAATAACTGGAACCCATAAGGTGGAAACTCGGGTCCCTTTGAAGCATTAGCCACGGGAACATGTCCTGATTGCACCGGTTCTTTATAACTTAATGGATTGATACTGCTGGAGCCGGCACCTTCACAAAGCATGAGTGTGGAATGAATTACATTGGACCAGGTCATTTTCCTGCTACCCACCCACATTATTGCCTGATCTATTGGAGTTTCACAACTTGGCTGGGTAGGATTTGAACTCATTCAGTACCATGGCCAAACCATCTCCACACAGTCAATAGACTGAGGCCACAACAAAAATATTCCATAATTAAGAACATTTGAAGAGAGAAATTCAGCGACAGGTTGCATTTTACATGGAGTTCTGGGGGAAAGACAGGGCAACACCGGGATCTTGAGCCCAAACTCCTGAATGTTCAGTGCCTCTGGCTCGAAATTACACGTGGAGTGGGGCAGCATTTGGCTCATTATGTAAAAGTAGTCAAATATCAGACAAGTTCCGAGCAACTACTCAATTTCAAAATGATTTAATGTATTTAGAGAGCAACATTCTGTTCCGACTTCCAAGAAACAAATAAAAATGTACCTTTTACAAGGTCGGATTTTATCAGTATGGCTGCCAGAGAATTAATGTGTCACCAATTTACCAACAAAACCAGTGTAACTCGGCATGATCAAGACAAACCCACTAAAGCACAAAGAACAGGTGCCGGAATGTGGCAACTAGGGGATTTGCACATTAACTTAATTGCAGTGTTAATGTAAGTCTATTTGTGACAATAAAGATGACAAGACCCCCACCACCAGTGCTTTGCAGGTGCTTCAAGTCAATTTGACAAGACCCCCACCACCAGGGCAGAGACAGATCCTCTGACATTCTCTCACCCCATCCCGCTGGAGACGGGCACTCTACCTCCACTCCCAACAGAGACCTCGACTGGGATCAACCCAACAAATACAGGGAGCATCATCCTGACAGTGGCAGATTGCCAGCCTTCCTCTGACACCATCAGTATCACAGATAATGAAGTCAGGCTGGCACAGTAGCACAGTGGTTAACACTGTTGCTTCACAGCATCAAGGTCCCAGGTTTGATTCCAAGTTGGGGTCTGTGTGGAGTCTGCACGTTCTCCCCGTGGGTTTCCTCCAGGTGCTCCGGTTTCTTCCCACGAGTCCCGAAAGACGTGCTGTTAGATGAATTGGACATTCTGAATTCTCTCTCTATGTACCCAAACAGGCGCCGGAATGTGGCAACTAGGGGATTTTCACAGTAACTTCATTGCAGTGTTAATTTAAGCCTAGTTGACACTAATAAAGATTCTAGAACAGAGCAGGTGGATATTAATCCACATTAAGTGCAGTTTAACGGGAACATTTGGACTGTCTGTCAGTCCCCCACATCACCACTGGCCTGCCATTCCCCCACCCCTTTGTTACCATCTCTCATCATTCCCACCCCTCAGGAAATCTACATCAGACTGCTGTTCATAGAGTACAGCTCTGCCTTCAACACCATTATCCCAACAAGACTAATAACCAAACTCCGCAATCTTGGACTTGACCCCTCCCCGTGCAGCTGGATCCTTGACTTCCTCACCAACCGACTGCAATCTGGCAGGATCGGCAACAGCACCTCGTCCACAATAGTCCTCAACACCGGGGCCCCGCAGGATGTGTGCTCAGTCCTCCACTGTGCTCCCCATACACACAACTGTGTGGCAAGCTTTAACTCCAACTCAATCTATAATTTTGCGGATGATACGACTGTGGGTGGGTCATATCTCAAACAATAATGACTCAGACTACAGGAGGGAGATAAATCACTTGGTTGCATGGTGTACCGAAAACAACCTCTCTAAATGTTGGAAAGACCAAGGAACTGACCACCGAGTTCAGCAATCGTAGCACAACACACACTCCTGTCTGCATCAACGGCTCTGAAGTGGAGATGGTCGATAGCTTTAATTTCCTGGTGGTCACCATCACCAACAGTCTGTCCTGGTCCACTCACGAAAGCCCAACAACGGCTCTACTTCCTACGGAAGCTAAAGAAATTTGGATGTCTGCATCAACTCTCACAAATGTCTGCCAATGTGCGATACAGAGCATCCTATCCGGCTGCATCATAGCCTGGTATGGCAACTGCTCGGTCCAAGGTCGCAAGAAACTGCAGAGTGTGGTGAACTCAGCCCAACGCATCACACAAGCTTGCCACCCTCCCATTGATTCGGTCTACACCTCCCGCTGCCTCAGGAAGGCAGACAGCATTATCAGAGACCCCTCCCACCCAGGCATTGCCTTCTTCCAGACCCTCCCATCAGGTAGAAGGTGCAGAAGTCTAAAGACCCACACATCCAGACATAGGAACAGCTTCTTCCCTACAGCTACAAGAGTCCTCAACGACTCTCCCTCGGACTGATCTGTTCCCTGTAGTAATAATAATAATAATTGCTTACTGTCACAAGTAGGCTTCAATGAAGTTACTGTGAAAAGCCCCTAGTTGCTACATTTCGGCACCTGTTCGGGGAGGCCGGTACGGGAATCGAACCCACGCTGCTGGCATTGTTCTGCATTGCAAGCCAGTTATTTTGCCCACTGTGCTAAACCAGTCACTGGTGAATAAAAATAATATTATTCACGACGCCCTATGCTGTTCTTGCTCATGTATTTGCTTTGTTTGGCCCCTTGTTCCGCACTGTAACCTATCAGTTTGGCGATGGACCATTTGTCAATGTTCTCTGTTGATTATTCTTTTGCCAATGTACGTACTGTGTACGTTCCCTCGGCCACAGATAAAATACTTTTCACTGTACTTCGGTACATGTGACAATAAATCAAATCAGTGTAAAACAGGCCATCTTCCTCAATCTACTCAACCCCAAACATTCTGCAGAGTAAACTGGCTCAATCTCTCACATGTGAATGCACACAAGAGGGGAGTGATAACTTGGAACTGGTACTGCAGGTCAGGTAGCATCAGCTCCATTTTTATTTTAAAAAGGTTTATTGAACATCAAAAGGAAACAGAACAGCGATTTTATTTTAAACTCGAACATAAAAAGTATTAAATTCCAATCATATGTTGCATGTGGTACTTCTAAATGAACTGTCATGCAGACTGATGCCACACCCTTAGAATCTACCAGATCGTTCCCGATCCTTGGATCGCCTCCGTTCACGGTCTCTGTCGCGCCCTCCACGGCCTCCACGTTCCCGTGACCTAGATCGCTTGCGCTCACGAGACCTTGATCTTGACCTGTGTCTGTAACAAAAGCACAAAACCATCAAACACATTTCACAACTTGGTCTGCATCATTGTCCCGCCCCATGTCCCATAGTCCGGGAACCAAGAGGATACTGCTTGGCAGTGTACGGAGAAATCCGAGATCATCACTACCACCAGAAACTGCTCACTCAGTGCCTCTTTCCTCATTCTCCCTCACTCAGCCCTGAATTATTCCCAAACTACCATTGTCTCTTTCCACACCGCAGGAAGGGTGCGAGAGGGTGCAGAGATTTACCAGAATGGCACCAAGGAAAAGAGAGTTCAAGAGAATGGAGAAATCATAATAATAGCTTATTGTCACAAGTCGGCTTCAATGAAATTACTGTGAAAAGCCCCTGTGAAAATTAGTGAAGTCAAATTGTTTACAGTAGAGCAGCAGCAGTTATGGGGAGTTAAGAGGACAGAGGAAATAAAGAGGCAATGCTTCCAGACGCAGAAGGGTCAGTAATCAAAGCACAAAGAGAGTTCAATAACAAAGAGAGGTGAAATCTACGAGATGCTGTGACCTCAAATGCACTGGACCACTTTCAATAGCCATTGCAGAAAGTGCAGTGAAAACGGATTCAATAATCACTGCGGAAAAGGGAATGGAAACGGATTCAATAATCACTGTGGAAAGGAGAGCGGAAACGGGGATTCAATAATCACTGCGGAAAAGGGAATGGAAACGGATTCAATAATCACAGTGGAAAGGAGAGCGGAAACGGGGATTCAATAATCACTGCGGAAAGGAGAGCGGAAACGGATTCAATAATCACTGCGGAAAGGAGAGTGGAAACGGGGATTCAATAATCACTGCGGAAAGGGGAGTGGAAACGGGGATTCAAAAATCACTGCAGAAAGTGCAGTGAAAACAGATTCAATAATCACTGCGGAAAGGGGAGTGGAAACGGATTCTATAATCACTGCGGAAAGGGGAGTGGAAACGGATTCAATAATCACTGCGGAAAGGGGAGTGGAAACGGATTCAATAATCACTGCGGAAAGGGGAATGGAAACGGGGATTCAATAATCACTGCGGAAAGGGGAATGGAAACGGGAATTCAATAATCACTGCAGAAAGGGGAGCGGAAACGGATTCAATAATCACTGCGGAAAGGGGAGTGGCAACGGATTCAATAATCACTGCGGAAAGGGAGTGGAAATGGGGATTCAATAATCACTGTGGAATGGAGAGTGGAAACGGATTCAATAATCACTGTGGAAAGGGTAATGGAAACTGGGATTCAATAATCACTGTGGAAAGGGGAGTGGAAACGGACTCAATCACTGCAGAAAGGAGAATGGAAACGGGGATTCAATAATCACTGCGGAAAGGAGAGTGGAAATGGATTCAATAATCACTGCAGAAAGGAGAGTGGAAATGGATTCAATAATCACTGTGGCAAGGGCAATGGAAACGGATTCAATAATCACTGCGGAAAGGAGAGTGGAAACGGGGATTCAATAATCACTGCAGAAATGGGAATGGAAATGGATTCAATAATCATTGCGGAAAGGGGAGCGGAAACGGATTCAATAATCACTGCAGAAAGGAGAATGGAAACGGGGATTCAATAATCACTGCGGAAAGGAGAGTGGAAATGGATTCAATAATCACTGCAGAAAGGAGAGTGGAAATGGATTCAATAATCACTGTGGCAAGGGCAATGGAAACGGATTCAATAATCACTGCGGAAAGGAGAGTGGAAACGGGGATTCAATAATCACTGCAGAAATGGGAATGGAAATGGATTCAATAATCATTGCGGAAAGGGGAGCGGAAACGGATTCAATAATCACTGCGGAAAGGAGAATGGAAACGGGGATTCAATAATCACTGCGGAAAGGAGAGTGGAAATGGATTCAATAATCACTGCAGAAAGGAGAGTGGAAATGGATTCAATAATCACTGTGGCAAGGGCAATGGAAACGGATTCAATAATCACTGCGGAAAGGAGAGTGGAAACGGATTCAATAATCACTGCGGAAAGGAGAGTGGAAACGGATTCAATAATCACTGCGGAAAGGAGAGTGGAAACGGATTCAATAATCACTGCGGAAAGGAGAGTGGAAACGGATTCAATAATCACTGCGGAAAGGGGAGTGGAAACGGATTCAATAATCACTGCAGAAAGGGGAGCGGAAACGGATTCAATAATCACTGCGGAAAGGAGAGCGGAAACGGGGATTCAATAATCACTGCAGAAATGGGAATGGAAATGGATTCAATAATCACTGCAAAAATGGGAATGGAAACGGATTCAATAATCACTGTGGAATGGAGAGTGGAAACGGATTCAATAATCACTGCGGAAAGGGGAGTGGAAACGAATTCAATAATCACAGTGGAAAGGAGAGCGGAAACGGGGATTCAATAATCACAGTGGAAAGGAGAGCGGAAACGGGGATTCAATAATCACTGCGGAAAGGAGAGCGGAAACGGATTCAATAATCACTGCGGAAAGGAGAGTGGAAACGGGGATTCAATAATCACTGCGGAAAGGGGAGTGAAACGGGGATTCAAAAATCACTGCAGAAAGTGCAGTGAAAACAGATTCAATAATCACTGCGGAAAGGGGAGTGGAAACGGATTCTATAATCACTGCGGAAAGGGGAGTGGAAACGGATTCAATAATCACTGCGGAAAGGGGAGTGGAAACGGATTCAATAATCACTGCGGAAAGGGGAATGGAAACGGGGATTCAATAATCACTGCGGAAAGGGGAATGGAAACGGGGATTCAATAATCACTGCAGAAAGGGGAGCGGAAACGGATTCAATAATCACTGCGGAAAGGGGAGTGGCAACGGATTCAATAATCACTGCGGAAAGGGAGTGGAAATGGGGATTCAATAATCACTGTGGAATGGAGAGTGGAAACGGATTCAATAATCACTGTGGAAAGGGTAATGGAAACGGGGATTCAATAATCACTGTGGAAAGGGGAGTGGAAACGGACTCAATAATCACTGCAGAAAGGAGAATGGAAACGGGGATTCAATAATCACTGCGGAAAGGAGAGTAGAAATGGATTCAATAATCACTGCAGAAAGGAGAGTGGAAATGGATTCAATAATCACTGTGGCAAGGGCAATGGAAACGGATTCAATAATCACTGCGGAAAGGAGAGTGGAAACGGATTCAATAATCACTGCGGAAAGAAGAGTGGAAACGGGGATTCAAAAATCACTGCAGAAAGTGCAGTGAAAACAGATTCAATAATCACTGCGGAAAGGGGAGTGGAAACGGATTCTATAATCACTGCGGAAAGGGGAGTGGAAACGGATTCAATAATCACTGAGGCAAGGGCAATGGAAGCGGATTCAATAATCACTGCGGAAAGGAGAGTGGAAACAAGGATTCAATAATCACTGCGGAAAGGGGAGTGGAAACGGGGATTCAAAAATCACTGCAGAAAGTGCAGTGAAAACAGATTCAATAATCACTGCGGAAAGGGGAGTGGAAACGGATTCTATAATCACTGCGGAAAGGGGAGTGGAAACGGATTCAATAATCACTGCGGAAAGGGGAGTGGAAACGGATTCAATAATCACTGCGGAAAGGGAATGGAAACGGGGATTCAATAATCACTGCGGAAAGGAGAATGGAAACGGGGATTCAATAATCACTGCAGAAAGGGGAGCGGAAACGGATTCAATAATCACTGCGGAAAGGGGAGTGGCAACGGATTCAATAATCACTGCGGAAAGGGAGTGGAAATGGGGATTCAATAATCACTGTGGAATGGAGAGTGGAAACGGATTCAATAATCACTGTGGAAAGGGTAATGGAAACGGGGATTCAATAATCACTGTGGAAAGGGGAGTGGAAACGGACTCAATAATCACTGCAGAAAGGAGAATGGAAACGGGGATTCAATAATCACTGCGGAAAGGAGAGTGGAAATGGATTCAATAATCACTGCAGAAAGGAGAGTGGAAATGGATTCAATAATCACTGTGGCAAGGGCAATGGAAACGGATTCAATAATCACTGCGGAAAGGAGAGTGGAAACGGATTCAATAATCACTGCGGAAAGAAGAGTGGAAACGGGGATTCAATAATCACTGTGGAAAGGGGAGTGGAAACGGGGATTCAATAATCACTGCGGAAAGGAGAATGGAAACGGATTCAATAATCAGCGTGGAAAGGAGAGTGGAAACGGGGATTTAATAATCACTGCGGAAAGGGAAGTTTAAATGGATTCAATAATCACTGCAGAAAGGGGAGCGGAAACCGATTCAATAATCACTGCAGAAAGGGGAGCGGAAACGGATTCAATAATCACTGCGGAAAGGGGAGCGGAAACGGGGATTCAATAATCACAGCGGAAAGGGGAATGGAAAAGGGGATTCAATAATCACTGCGGAAAGGGGAGCGGAAACGGATTCAATAATCACTGCGGAAAGGGGAGTGTAAACGGGGATTCAATAATCACTGCAGAAATGGGAATGGAAATGGATTCAATAATAACTGTGGCAAGGGCAATGGAAACGGATTCAATAATTACTGCGGAAAGGAGAGTGGAAACGGATTCAATAATCACTGCGGAAAGGAGAATGGAAACGGGGATTCAATCATCACTGCAGAAAGGAGAGTGGAAACAGATTCAATAATCACTGCGGAAAGGAGAGTGGAAACAGGGATTCAATAATCACTGCGGAAAGGGGAGTGGAAACAGGGATTCAGCAATCACTGTGGAAAGGAGAGTGGAACCAGGGATTCAATAATCATTGCGGAAAGGAGAGTGGAAACGGATTCAATAATCACTGCGGAAAGGGGAGTGGCAACAGGGATTCAATAATCACTGCAGAAAGAAGAGTGGAAACGGGGATTCAATAATCACTGTGGAATGTAGAGTGGAAACGGGGATTCAATAATCACTGCGGAAAGAAGAATGGAAACGGGGATTCAATAATCACTGTGGAAAGGGGAGTGGAAACGGGGATTCAATAATCACTGCGGAAAGGAGAATGGAAACGGATTCAATAATCAGCGTGGAAAGGAGAGTGGAAACGGGGATTTAATAATCACTGCGGAAAGGGAAGTTTAAATGGATTCAATAATCACTGCAGAAAGGGGAGCGGAAACAGATTCAATAATCACTGCAGAAAGGGGAGCGGAAACGGATTCAATAATCACTGCGGAAAGGGGAGCGGAAACGGGGATTCAATAATCACAGCGGAAAGGGGAATGGAAAAGGGGATTCAATATTCACTGCGGAAAGGGGAGCGGAAACGGATTCAATAATCACTGCGGAAAGGGGAGTGTAAACGGGGATTCAATAATCACTGCAGAAATGGGAATGGAAATGGATTCAATAAGCAATGCAAAAATGGGAATGGAAACGGATTCAATAATCACTGTGGAAAGGGCAATGGAAACGGGGATTCAATAATGACCGCGGAACGGAGAACAGAAACGGGGATTCAATAATCACTGCAGAAAGGAGAGTGGAGACGGATTCAATAATCACTGCGGAAAGGGGAGTGGAAACGGATACAATAATCACTGCGGAAAGGAGAGTGGAAACGGATTCAATAATCACTGCGGAAAGGGGAGTGGAAACGAGGATTCAACAATCACTGCGAAAAGGGAAGTGGAAACGGATTCAATAATCTCTGTGGAATGGAACCGGGGTTTCATAAATCATTGCGGAAAGGGGAGTGGAAACGGGGATTCAATAATCACTGTGGAAAGGGGAGTGGAAACGGATTAAATAAACACTGTAGAAAGGGGAGCGGAAATGGATTCAATAATCACTGCGGAAAGGAGAATGGAAACGGGGATTCAATAATCAATGCGAGAAGGGGAGTGGAAACGGATTCAATAATCACTGCGGAAAGGGGAGTGGAAACGGGGATTCAACAATCACTGTGGAAAGGGGAGTGGAAACGGGGAATCAATAATCACTGCGGAAAGGAGAATGGAAACGGATTCAATAATCAGCGTGGAAAGGAGAGTGGAAACGGGGATTTAATAATCACTGCAGAAAGGGGAGCGGAAACGGATTCAATAATCACTGCAGAAAGGGGAGCGGAAACGGATTCAATAATCACTGCAGAAAGGGGAGCGGAAACGGATTCAATAATCACTGCGGAAAGGAGAGTGGAACTGGGGATTCAATAATCACTGCGGAAAGGAGAGTGGAAATGGATTCAATAATCACTGCGGAAAGGAGAGTGGAACCGGGGATTCAATAATCAGTGCGGAAAGGGGAGCGGTAACGGATTCATAATCACTGCGGAAAGGGGAGTGGAAACGGGGATTCAATAATCACTGCAGAAAGGGGAATGGAAACGGATTCAATAATCACTACAGAAATCGGAATGGAAACGGATTCAATAATCACTGTGGAAAGGGCAATGGAAACGGATTCAATAATCACTGCGGAAAGGAGAATGGAAACGGATTCAATAATCACTGCGGAAAGGAGAGTGGAAACGGATTCAATAATCATTGCAGGAAGGGGAGCGGAAACTGGGATTCAATAATCACTGCGGAAAGGGGAGCGGAAACGGATTCAATAATCACTGCGGAAAGGGGAATGGAAACGGATTCAATAATCACTGTGGAAAGGGGAATGGAAACGGGGATTCAATAATCACTGCGGAAAGGAGAGTGGAAACGGATTCAATAATCACTGCGGAAAGGGGAGTGGAAACGGATTCAATAATCACTGCGTAAAGGAGAATGGAAACGGATTCAATAATCATTGCAGGAAGGGGAGCGGAAACGGGGATTCAATTATCACTGCGGAAAGGGGAGCGGAAACGGATTCAATAATCACTGCGGAAAGGGGAATGGAAACGGATTCAATAATCACTGTGGAAAGGGGAATGGAAACGGGGATTCAATAATCACTGCGTAAAGGAGAATGGAAACGGATTCAATAATCACTGCGGAAAGGAGAGTGGAAACGGGGATTCAATAATCACTGCAGAAATGGGAATGGAAATGGATTCAATAATCATTGCAGAAAGGAGAATGGAAACGGGGATTCAATAATCGCTGCAGGAAGGGGAACGAAACCGGGATTCAATAATCACCGTGGAAAGGGGAATGGAAACGGGGATTCAATAATCACTGTGGAAAGGGGACAGGATACGGATTCAATAATCACTGTGGAAAGGAGAGTGGAACTGGGGATTCAATAATCATTGCGGAAAGGAGAGTGGAACCGGGATTCAATAATCATAGCGGAAAGGGGAGCGGAAACGGGGATTCAATAATCACCGCGGAAAGGGGAATGGAAAAGGGGATTCAATAATCACTGCGGAAAGGGGAGCGGAAAAGATGATTCAATAATCACTGTGGAAAGGGGAGCGGAAACGGATTCAATAATCACTGCGGAATGGAGAGTGGAAACGGGGATTCAATAATCCCTGCGGAAAGGAGAGCGGAAACGGGGATTCAATAATCACTGCGGAAAGGGGAATGGAAACGGGGATTCAATAATCATTGCGGAAAGGGGAGCGGTAACGGATTCAATAATCACTGCGGAAAGGGGAATGGAAAGGGGGATTCAATAATCACTGCGGAAAAGGAGAGTGGAAACGGGGATTCAATAATCACCGCGGAAAGGGGAATGGAAAAGGGGATTCAATAATCACTGCGGAAAGGGGAATGGAAACGAGGATTCAATAATCACTCCGGAAAGGGGAATGGAAAAGGGGATTCAATAATCACTGTGGAAAGGGGAGCGGAAATGGATTCAATAATCACTGTGGAAAGGGGAGCGGAAACGGATTCAATAATCACTGCGGTAAGGGGAGTGGAAACGGGTATTCAATAATCACTGCGGAAAGGGGAATGGAAACGGGGATTCAATAATCGCTGCAGGAAGGGGAACGAAACCGGGATTCAATAATCACCGTGGAAAGGGGAATGGAAACGGGGATTCAATAATCACTGTGGAAAGGGGACCAGAAACGGATTCAATAATCACTGTGGAAAGGAGAGTGGAACAGGGGATTCAATAATCACTGCGGAAAGGAGAGTGGAAACAGATTCAATAATCATTGCGGAATGGAGAGTGGAAACGGGGATTCAATAATCCCTGCGGAAAGGGGAATGGAAACGGGGATTCAATAATCACTGCGGAAAGGGGAGCGGTAACGGATTCAATAATCACTGCGGAAAGGGGAATGGAAACGGATTCAATAATCACTGCGGAAAGGAGAATGGAAACGGATTCAATAATCATAGCGGAAAGGAGAGTGGAAACGGGGATTCAATAATCACTGCAGAAATGGGAATGGAAATGGATTCAATAATCATTGCGGAAAGGGGAGCGGAAACGGATTCAATAATCACTGCGGAAAGGAGAATGGAAACGGGGATTCAATAATCACTGCGGAAAGGAGAGTGGAAATGGATTCAATAATCACTGCAGAAAGGAGAGTGGAAATGGATTCAATAATCACTGTGGCAAGGGCAATGGAAACGGATTCAATAATCACTGCGGAAAGGAGAGTGGAAACGGATTCAATAATCACTGCGGAAAGGAGAGTGGAAACGGATTCAATAATCACTGCGGAAAGGAGAGTGGAAACGGATTCAATAATCACTGCGGAAAGGGGAGTGGAAACGGATTCAATAATCACTGCAGAAAGGGGAGCGGAAACGGATTCAATAATCACTGCGGAAAGGAGAGCGGAAACGGGGATTCAATAATCACTGCAGAAATGGGAATGGAAATGGATTCAATAATCACTGCAAAAATGGGAATGGAAACGGATTCAATAATCACTGTGGAATGGAGTGGAAACGGATTCAATAATCACTGCGGAAAGGGGAGTGGAAACGGATTCAATAATCACAGTGGAAAGGAGAGCGGAAACGGGGATTCAATAATCACAGTGGAAAGGAGAGCGGAAACGGGGATTCAATAATCACTGCGGAAAGGAGAGCGGAAACGGATTCAATAATCACTGCGGAAAGGAGAGTGGAAACGGGGATTCAATAATCACTGCGGAAAGGGGAGTGGAAACGGGGATTCAAAAATCACTGCAGAAAGTGCAGTGAAAACAGATTCAATAATCACTGCGGAAAGGGGAGTGGAAACGGATTCAATAATCACTGCGGAAAGGGGAGTGGAACGGATCAATAATCACTGCGGAAAGGGGAGTGGAAACGGATTCAATAATCACTGCGGAAAGGGGAATGGAAACGGGGATTCAATAATCACTGCGGAAAGGGGAATGGAAACGGGATTCAATAATCACTGCAGAAAGGGGAGCGGAAACGGATTCAATAATCACTGCGGAAAGGGGAGTGGCAACGGATTCAATAATCACTGCGGAAAGGGAGTGGAAATGGGGATTCAATAATCACTGTGGAATGGAGTGTGGAAACGGATTCAATAATCACTGTGGAAAGGGTAATGGAAACGGGGATTCAATAATCACTGTGGAAAGGGGAGTGGAAACGGACTCAATAATCACTGCAGAAAGGAGAATGGAACGGGGATTCAATAATCACTGCGGAAAGGAGAGTGGAAATGGATTCAATAATCACTGCAGAAAGGAGAGTGGAAATGGATTCAATAATCACTGTGGCAAGGGCAATGGAAACGGATTCAATAATCACTGCGGAAAGGAGAGTGGAAACGGATTCAATAATCACTGCGGAAAGAAGAGTGGAAACGGTGATTCAATAATCACTGTGGAAAGGGGAGTGGAAACGGGGATTCAATAATCACTGCGGAAAGGAGAATGGAAACGGATTCAATAATCAGCGTGGAAAGGAGAGTGGAAACGGGGATTTAATAATCACTGCGGAAAGGGAAGTTTAAATGGATTCAATAATCACTGCAGAAAGGGGAGCGGAAACCGATTCAATAATCACTGCAGAAAGGGGAGCGGAAACGGATTCAATAATCACTGCGGAAAGGGGAGCGGAAACGGGGATTCAATAATCACAGCGGAAAGGGGAATGGAAAAGGGGATTCAATAATCACTGCGGAAAGGGGAGTGGAAACAGGGATTCAATAATCACTGCGGAAAGGGGAGTGGAAACAGGGATTCAACAATCACTGTGGAAAGGAGAGTGGAACCAGGGATTCAATAATCATTGCGGAAAGGAGAGTGGAAACGGATTCAATAATCACTGCGGAAAGGGGAGTGGCAACAGGGATTCAATAATCACTGCAGAAAGAAGAGTGGAAACGGGGATTCAATAATCACTGTGGAATGTAGAGTGGAAACGGGGATTCAATAATCACTGCGGAAAGAAGAATGGAAACGGGGATTCAATAATCACTGTGGAAAGGGGAGTGGAAACGGGGATTCAATAATCACTGCGGAAAGGAGAATGGAAACGGATTCAATAATCAGCGTGGAAAGGAGAGTGGAAACGGGGATTTAATAATCACTGCGGAAAGGGAAGTTTAAATGGATTCAATAATCACTGCAGAAAGGGGAGCGGAAACCGATTCAATAATCACTGCAGAAAGGGGAGCGGAAACGGATTCAATAATCACTGCGGAAAGGGGAGCGGAAACGGGGATTCAATAATCACTGCGGAAAGGGGAGCGGAAACGGGGATTCAATAATCACTGCGGAAAGGGAAGTTTAAATGGATTCAATAATCACTGCAGAAAGGGGAGCGGAAACCGATTCAATAATCACAGCAGAAAGGGGAGCGGAAACGGATTCAATAATCACTGCGGAAAGGGGAGCGGAAACGGGGATTCAATAATCACAGCGGAAAGGGGAATGGAAACGGATACAATAATCACTGCGGAAAGGGGAATGGAAACGGGGATTCAATAATCACTGCGGAAAGGGGAATGGAAACGGATACAATAATCACTGCGGAAAGGGGAATGGAAACGGGGATTCAATAATCACTGCGGAAAGGGGAATGGAAACGGGGATTCAATAATCACTGCAGAAAGGGGAGCGGAAACGGATTCAATAATCACTGCGGAAAGGGGAGTGGCAACGGATTCAATAATCACTGCGGAAAGGCAGTGGAAATGGGGATTCAATAATCACTGTGGAATGGAGAGTGGAAACGGACTCAATAATCACTGCAGAAAGGAGAATGGAAACGGGGATTCAATAATCACTGCGGAAAGGAGAGTGGAAATGGATTCAATAATCACTGCAGAAAGGAGAGTGGAAATGGATTCAATAATCACTGTGGCAAGGGCAATGGAAACGGATTCAATAATCACTGCGGAAAGGAGAGTGGAAACGGATTCAACAATCACTGCGGAAAGAAGAGTGGAAACGGGGATTCAATAATCACTGTGGAAAGGGGAGTGGAAACGGGGATTCAATAATCACTGCGGAAAGGAGAATGGAAACGGATTCAATAATCAACGTGGAAAGGAGAGTGGAACGGGGATTTAATAATCACTGCGGAAAGGGAAGTTTAAATGGATTCAATAATCACTGCAGAAGGGGAGCGGAAACCGATTCAATAATCACTGCAGAAAGGGGAGCGGAAACGGATTCAATAATCACTGCGGAAAGGGGAGCGAAACGGGGATTCAATAATCACGCGGAAAGGGGAATGGAAAAGGGGATTCAATAATCACGGAAAGGGGAGCGGAAACGGATCAATAATCACTGCGGAAAGGGGAG
>NC_052152.1:692701-821843 GCF_902713615.1 Scyliorhinus canicula | reverse complement strand
AATCACGCAGAAAGGAAGCGGAAACGGGGATTCAACACTCACTTCAGAAAGGGGAATGGCAACGGGATTCACTAATCACTGCAGAAAGGAGAACGGAACGCAGATTCAATAATCACTGCGAAAAGGGGAGAATGGACCGGGGAGGGGATTCAATACTCACTGCGGAAAGGGGCAATGGAAACGGGAGGATTCAATAATCCACTGCTGGCAATGGGGTGGAACACGGATGCAGTAATCATTGCGGAAAGGGGAGCGGAACGGGGATCAATAATCACTGCGGAAAGGGGAGCGGGAAGAACGGGATTCAATAATCACTGCAGAAATGGTGAGCGGAAACGGATTCAATAATCACTGCGGAAACGGATTCAATAATCACTGCGGAAAGGAGTGTGGAAACGGGGATTCAATAATCAGTGTGGAAAGGAGAGTGGAACGGATTCAATAATCACTGCAGAAAGGCGAGCGGAAACGGATTCAATAATCACTGCGGAAAGGGGAGTGGAAACGGGGATTCAATAATCGCTGCGGAAAGGAGAGCGGAAATGCGGATTCAATAATCATTGCGGAAAGGGGAATGGAAACGGGAATTCAATAATCACTGCGGAAAGGGGAATGGAAACGGGGATTCAATAATCACTGCGGAAAGGGGAGCGGAAACGGGGATTCAATAATCACTGCAGAAATGGGAGCGGAAACGGATTCAATAATCAGTGTGGAAAGGGGAGTGGAAACCGATTCCATAATCACTGCGGAAAGGGGAGCGGAAACGGGGATTCAATAATCACTGCAGAAAGGGGAATGGAAACGGGGATTCAATAATCACTGTGGAAAGGGGAATGGAAACGGGATTCAATAATCACTGCGGAAATGGGAGTGGAAACGGATTCAGTAATCATTGCGGAAAGGGGAGCGGAAACGGGGATTCAGTAATCACTGCGGAAAGGAGAATGGAAACGGGGATTCAATAATCACTGCAGAAATGGGAGCGGAAACGGATTCAATAATCAGTGTGGGAAGGGGAGTGGAAACTGATTCCATAATCACTGCGGAAAGAGGAGCGGAAACGGATTCAATAATCACTGCAGAAAGGGGAGTGGAAACGGGGATTCAATAATCATTGCGGAAAGGGGAGCGGAAACGGGGATTCAATAATCATTGCGGAAAGGGGAGCGGAAACGGGGATTCAATAATCACTGCGGAAATGGGAGCGGAAACGGATTCAATAATCACTGCCGAAACGGATTCAATAATCACTGCGGAAAGGAGTGTGGAAACAGGGATTCAATAATCAGTGTGGAAAGGAGAGTGGAAACGGATTCAATAATCACTGCAGAAAGGCGAGCGCAAACGGATTCAATAATCACTGCGGAAACGGATTCAATAATCACTGCGGAAAGGAGTGTGGAAACGGGGATTCAATAATCAGTGTGGAAAGGAGAGTGGAAACGGATTCAATAATCACTGCAGAAAGGCGAGCGGAAACGGGGATTCAATAATCACTGCGGAAAGGGGAATGGAAACGGGGATTCAATAATCACTGTGGAAAGGGGAATGGAAACGGGGATTCAATAATCACTGCAGAAAGGGGAGCGGAAACGGATTCAATAATCACTGCAGAAAGGAGAGCGGAAACGGGGATTCAACAATCACTTCAGAAAGGGGAATGGAAACGGGGATTCAATAATCACTGCAGAAAGGGGAATGGAAACGGGGATTCAATAATCACTGCGGAAAGGGGAGCGGAAACGGGGATTCAATAATCACTGCGGAAAGGGGAGCGGAAACGGGGATTCAATAATCACTGCGGAAAGGGGAGCGGAAACGGGGATTCAATAATCAGTGCGGAAAGGGGAGCGGAAACGGGGATTCAATAATCACTGCGGAAAGGGGAGCGGAAACGGATTCAATAATCACTGCAGAAAGGAGAGCGGAAACGGGGATTCAACAATCACTTCAGAAAGGGGAATGGAAACGGGGATTCAATAATCACTGCAGAAAGGGGAATGGAAACGGGGATTCAATAATCAGTGCGGAAAGGGGAGCGGAAACGGGGATTCAATAATCACTGCGGAAAGGGGAGCGGAAACGGATTCAATAATCACTGCAGAAAGGAGAGCGGAAACGGGGATTCAACAATCACTTCAGAAAGGGGAATGGAAACGGGGATTCAATAATCACTGCAGAAAGGAGAACGGAAACGCAGATTCAATAATCACTGCGAAAAGGGGAATGGAAACGGGGATTCAATAATCACTGCGGAAAGGGGAATGGAAACGGGGATTCAATAATCACTGCGGAAATGGGAGTGGAAACGGATTCAGTAATCATTGCGGAAAGGGGAGCGGAAACGGGGATTCAATAATCACTGCGGAAAGGGGAGCGGAAACGGGGATTCAATAATCACTGCAGAAATGGGAGCGGAAACGGATTCAATAATCACTGCGGAAACGGATTCAATAATCACTGCGGAAAGGAGTGTGGAAACGGGGATTCAATAATCAGTGTGGAAAGGAGAGTGGAAACGGATTCAATAATCACTGCAGAAAGGCGAGCGGAAATGCGGATTCAATAATCATTGCGGAAAGGGGAATGGAAACGGGGATTCAATAATCACTGCGGAAAGGGGAATGGAAACGGGGATTCAATAATCACTGCGGAAAGGGGAGCGGAAACGGGGATTCAATAATCACTGCAGAAATGGGAGCGGAAACGGATTCAATAATCAGTGTGGAAAGGGGAGTGGAAACCGATTCCATAATCACTGCGGAAAGGAGAGCGGAAACGGGGATTCAATAATCACTGCAGAAAGGGGAATGGAAACGGGGATTCAATAATCACTGCGGAAAGGGGAATGGAAACGGGGATTCAATAATCACTGCGGAAATGGGAGTGGAAACGGATTCAGTAATCATTGCGGAAAGGGGAGCGGAAACGGGGATTCAGTAATCACTGCGGAAAGGGGAATGGAAACGGGGATTCAATAATCACTGCAGAAATGGGAGCGGAAACGGATTCAATAATCAGTGTGGGAAGGGGAGTGGAAACTGATTCCATAATCACTGCGGAAAGAGGAGCGGATACGGATTCAATAATCACTGCAGAAAGGGGAGTGGAAACGGGGATTCAATAATCATTGCGGAAAGGGGAGCGGAAACGGGGATTCAATAATCATTGCGGAAAGGGGAGCGGAAACGGGGATTCAATAATCACTGCGGAAATGGGAGCGGAAACGGATTCAATAATCACTGCGGAAACGGATTCAATAATCACTGCGGAAAGGAGTGTGGAAACGGGGATTCAATAATCAGTGTGGAAAGGAGAGTGGAAACGGATTCAATAATCACTGCAGAAAGGCGAGCGGAAACGGGATCAATAATCACTGCGGAAAGGGGAGCGGAAACGGATTCAATAATCACTGCAGAAAGGGAAGTGGAAACAGGGGATTCAATAATCACTGCAGAAAGGGGAATGGAAACGGGGATTCAATAATCACTGTGGAAAGGGGAGTGGAAATGGATTCAATAATCACTGCGGAAAGGGGAGTGGAAACGGGGAATCAATAATCACTGCGGAAAGGGGAATGGAAACGGGGATTCAATAATGAGTGTGGAAAGGGGAGTGGAAACGGATTCAATAATCACTGCGGAAAGGAGAGTGGAAACGGATTCAATAATCACTGCAGAAAGGCGAGCGGAAACGGGATCAATAATCACTGCGGAAAGGGGAGCGGAAATGGATTCAATAATCACTGCGGAAAGGAGAGTGGAAACGGGTATTCAATAATCAGTGTGGAAAGGAGAGTGGAAACGGATTCAATAATCACTGCGGAAAGGGGTGCGGAAACGGGGATTCAATAATCACTGTGGAAAGGGGAATGGAAACGGGGATTCAATAATCACTGCGGAAATGGGAGCGGAAACGGATTCAATAATCAGTGTGGAAAGGGGAGTGGAAACGGATTCAATAATCACTGCGGAAAGGAGAGCGGAAACGCGGATTCAATAATCATTGCGGAAAGGGGAATGGAAACGGGGATTCAATAATCACTGCGGAAAGGGGAATGGAAACGGGGATTCAATAATCACTGCGGAAAGGGGAGCGGAAACGGGGATTCAATAATCAGTGTGGAAAGGGGAGTGGAAACCGATTCCATAATCACTGCAGAAAGGGGAGTGGAAACGGGGATTCAATAATCACTGCGGAAAGGAGAACGGAAACGGGGATTCAACAATCACTGCAGAAAGGGGAATGGAAACGGGGATTCAATAATCACTGCGGAAAGGGAATGGAAACGGGGATTCAATAATCACTGCGGAAATGGGAGTGGAAACGGATTCAGTAATCATTGCGGAAAGGGGAGCGGAACGGGGATTCAATAATCATTGCGGAAAGGGGAGCGGAAACGGGGATTGAATAATCACTGCGGAAATGGGAGCGGAAACGGATTCAATAATCACTGCAGAAAGGGGAGCGGAAACGGATTCAATAATCACTGCGGAAACGGATTCAATAATCACTGCGGAAAGGAGTGTGGAAACGGGGATTCAATAATCAGTGTGGAAAGGAGAGTGGAAACGGATTCAATAATCACTGCAGAAAGGCGAGCGGAAACGGATTCAATAATCACTGCGGAAAGGGGAGTGGAAACGGGGATTCAATAATCATTGCGGAAAGGGGAATGGAAACGGGGATTCAATAATCACTGCGGAAAGGGGAATGGAAACGGGGATTCAATAATCACTGCGGAAAGGGGAGCGGAAACGGGGATTCAATAATCACTGCAGAAATGGGAGCGGAAACGGATTCAATAATCACTGTGTTAAGGGGAGTGGAAACGGATTCAATAATCACTGCAGAAAGGGGAGCGGAAACGGATTCAATAATCAGTGTGGAAAGGAGAGTGGAAACGGATTCAATAATCACTGCAGAAAGGGGAGCGGAAACAGATTCACTAATCACTGCAGAAAGGGGAGCGGAAACGGATTCAATAATCACTGCAGAAAGGGAAGTGGAAACGGGGATTCATTAATCACTGCCGAACGGGGAGTGGAAACAGGGATTCAATAATCACTGTGGAAAGGGGAATGGAAACGGGGATTCAATAATCACTGCGGAAAGGGGAGCGGAAATGGATTCAATAATCACTGCGGAAAGGAGAGTGGAAACGGGTATTCAATAATCAGTGTGGAAAGGAGAGTGGAAACGGATTCAATAATCACTGCGGAAAGGGGTGCGGAAACGGGGATTCAATAATCACTGTGGAAAGGGGAATGGAAACAGGGATTCAATAATCACTGCGGAAATGGGAGCGGAAACGGATTCAATAATCAGTGTGGAAAGGGGAGTGGAAACGGATTCAATAATCACTGCGGAAAGGAGAGTGGAAACGGATTCAATAATCACTGCGGAAAGGGGAGTGGAAACGGGGATTCAATAATCGCTGCGGAAAGGAGAGCGGAAACGCGGATTCAATAATCATTGCGGAAAGGGGAATGGAAACGGGGATTCAATAATCACTGCGGAAAGGGGAATGGAAACGGGGATTCAATAATCACTGTGGAAAGGGGAGCGGAAACGGGGATTCAATAATCAGTGTGGAAAGGGGAGTGGAAACCGATTCCATAATCACTGCAGAAAGGGGAGTGGAAACGGGGATTCAATAATCACTGCGGAAAGGAGAACGGAAACGGGGATTCAACAATCACTGCAGAAAGGGGAATGGAAACGGGGATTCAATAATCACTGCGGAAAGGGAATGGAAACGGGGATTCAATAATCACTGCGGAAATGGGAGTGGAAACGGATTCAGTAATCATTGCGGAAAGGGGAGCGGAAACGGGGATTCAATAATCATTGCGGAAAGGGGAGCGGAAACGGGGATTGAATAATCACTGCGGAAATGGGAGCGGAAACGGATTCAATAATCACTGCAGAAAGGGGAGCGGAAACGGATTCAATAATCACTGCGGAAACGGATTCAATAATCACTGCGGAAAGGGGAGTGGAAACGGGGATTCAATAATCATTGCGGAAAGGGGAATGGAAACGGGGATTCAATAATCACTGCGGAAAAGGGGAATGGAAACGGGGATTCAATAATCACTGCGGAAAGGGGAGCGGAAACGGATTCAATAATCACTGCAGAAAGGGAAGTGGAAACGGGGATTCAATAATCACTGCCGAACGGGGAGTGGAAACGGGGATTCAATAATCACTGCAGAAAGGGGAATGGAAACGGGGATTCAATAATCACTGTGGAAAGGGGAGTGGAAATGGATTCAATAATCACTGCGGAAAGGGGAGTGGAAACGGGGAATCAATAATCACTGCGGAAAGGGGAGTGGAAACGGGGATTCAATAATCACTGCGGAAAGGAGAGCGGAAACGGATTCAATAATCACTGCGGAAAGGAGAGTGGAAACGGGCATTCAATAATCAGGGTGGAAAGGAGAGTGGAAACGGATTCAATAATCACTGCGGAAAGGGGAATGGAAAAGGGGTTCAATAACCGCTGCAGGAAGGGGAATGGAAACCGGGATTCAATAATCACTGTGGAAAGGGGAATGGAAACGGGGATTCAATAATCATTGCGGAAAGGGGAATGGAAACGGGGATTCAATAATCACTGTGGAAAGGGGAATGGAAACGGGGATTCAATAATCCCTGCGGAAAGGGGAGCGGAAACCGATTCAATAATCACTGCGGAAAGGAGAGTGGAAATGGATTCAATAATCACTGCAGAAATGAAAATGAAATGAAAATCGCTTATTGTCACGAGTAGACTTCAATGAAGTTACTGTGAAAAGCCACTAGTCGCCACATTCCGGCGCCTGTCCGGGGAGGCTGGTACGGGAATCGAACCGTGCTGCTGGCCTGCTTTATAAGCCAGCGATTTAGCCTTGTGAGCTAAACCAGCCCCTGGGAGTGGAAAGGGGAATGGAAACGGGGATTCAATAATCCCTGCGGAAAGGGGAGCGGAAACGGATTCAATAATCACCGCGGAAAGGAGAGTGGAAATGGATTCAATAATCACTGCAGAAATGGGAGTGGAAACGGATTTAATAATCATTGCGGAAAGGGGAGCGGAAACGTGGATTCAATAATCATTGCGGAAAGGGGAGCGGAAACGGGGATTCAATAATCACTGTGGAAATGGGAGCGGAAACGGATTCAATAATCACTGCAGAAAGGGGAGCGGAAACGGATTCAATAATCACTGCAGAAAGGGGAGCGGAAACGGATTCAATAATCACTGCAGAAAGGGAAGTGGAAACGGGGATTCATTAATCACTGCCGAACGGGGAGTGGAAACAGGGATTCAATAATCACTGTGGAAAGGGGAATGGAAACGGGGATTCAATAATCACTGCGGAAAGGGGAGCGGAAATGGATTCAATAATCACTGCGGAAAGGAGAGTGGAAACGGGTATTCAATAATCAGTGTGGAAAGGGGAATGGAAACAGGGATTCAATAATCACTGCGGAAATGGGAGCGGAAACGGATTCACTAATCAGTGTGGACAGGGGAGTGGAAACGGATTCAATAATCACTGCGGAAAGGAGAGTGGAAACGGATTCAATAATCACTGCGGAAAGGGGAGTGGAAACGGGGATTCAATAATCGCTGCGGAAAGGAGAGTGGAAACGGGGATTCAATAATCATTGCGGAAAGGGGAATGGAAACGGGGATTCAATAATCACTGTGGAAAGGAGAGCGGAAACGCGGATTCAATAATCATTGCGGAAAGGGGAGTGGAAACGGGGATTCAATAATCACTGCGGAAAGGGGAGTGGAAACGGGGATTCAATAATCACTGTGGAAAGGAGAGCGGAAACGCGGATTCAATAATCATTGCGGAAAGGGGAATGGAAACGGGGATTCAATAATCACTGCGGAAAGGGGAATGGAAACGGGGATTCAATAATCACTGCGGAAAGGGGAATGGAAACGGGGATTCAATAATCACTGCGGAAAGGGGAGCGGAAACGGGGATTGAATAATCACTGCGGAAATGGGAGCGGAAACGGATTCAATAATCACTGCAGAAAGGGGAGCGGAAACGGATTCAATAATCACTGCGGAAACGGATTCAATAATCACTGCGGAAAGGAGTGTGGAAACGGGGATTCAATAATCAGTGTGGAAAGGAGAGTGGAAACGGATTCAATAATCACTGCAGAAAGGCGAGCGGAAACGGATTCAATAATCACTACGGAAAGGGGAGTGGAAACGGGGATTCAATAATCATTGCGGAAAGGGGAATGGAAACGGGGATTCAATAATCACTGCGGAAAGGGAATGGAAACGGGGATTCAATAATCACTGCGGAAAGGGGAGCGGAAACGGGGATTCAATAATCACTGCAGAAAAGGGAGCGGAAACGGATTCAATAATCAGTGTGGAAAGGGGAGTGGAAACCGATTCCATAATCACTGCGGAAAGGGGAGCGGAAACGGATTCAATAATCACTGCAGAAAGGGGAGTGGAAACGGGGATTCAATAATCACTGCAGAAAGGGGAATGGAAACGGGGATTCAATAATCACTGCGGAAAGGGGAATGGAAACGGGGATTCAATAATCACTGCAGAAAGGGGAATGGAAACGGGGATTCAATAATCACTGCGGAAAGGGGAGTGGAAACGGGGATTCAATAATCACTGCAGAAAGGAGAGTGGAAATGGATTCAATAATCACTGTGGAAAGGAGAGTGGAAACGGGGATTCAATAATCACTGCAGAAAGGGGAATGGAAACAGGGATTCAATAATCACTGCGGAAATGGGAGTGGAAATGGATTCAATAATCACTGCGGAAAGGGGAGTGGAAACGCATTCATAATTCTTTACCTCAGAGCAGTAGATGTTTGGCCGTTAAGTATTCCAGTTTGAGGTAGATGGATTTGTAATCATCATGGGAATCGAGAGTTATTGGGATGTGGTGGGAAAGTGGAATTGAGGATTATCACAACACATCAGTCACAATCCCTTCAAAAGGCAACCAGATTGGATGAAACAAATGGTCGCCGACTGCTTCTACATCTCATGGTAGTTTAGGAGAGTCATTAATCACTGCGGAAGAGGGAAACAGCAAAACATTTGGAAGGAAAATTGGACGGCAAGTGAGAAAAGCAGAGCTGCAAGTGTGACTCACAACTCTTTTGAACATCAAAGCTGGGCACAAGTGACCAATAGGCTTCTTCAGTGCTCTATTCTATGAACTGCCAAATAACCCCGTATCAATCCAGACTAATTCAGCTGCCCCGCTCTCTCCCCGTGGCCCTGTATCAATCCCCAAACTAATCCCACTGCCCTGCTCTATCCCCATGGCCCTGTATGAATCCAAACTAATCCAGCTGCTCCGCTCTATCCCCATGGCCCTGTATCAATCCCCAAACTAATGTCACGGCCCAGCTCTCTCCCCATGGCCCTGTATCAATCCCCAAACTAATCCCACTGCCCCGCTCTCTCCCATGGCCCTGTATCAATCCCCAAACTAATCTCACTGCCCCGCTCTCTCCCCATGGCCCTGTATCAATCCCCAAACTAATCTCACTGCCCCGCTCTCTCCTCATGGCCCTGTATGAATCCAAACTAATCCCACTGCCCCGCTCTCTCCCCATGGCCCTGTATCAATCCAATCTAATCCCACTGTCCCGCTCTCTCCCCATAGCCCTGTATCAATCCTAAACTAATCCCACTGGCCCGCTCTCTCCCCATGGCCCTGTATCAATCCCAAACTAATCCCACTGCCCCGCTCTCTCCCCATGGCCCTGTATCAATCCCAAACTAATCCCACTGCCCCACTCTCTCCCCATAGGCCTGCACCAAATCCAAACTAATCCCACTGCCCCACTCTCTCCCCATGGCCCTGTATCAATCCCCAAACTAATCTCACTGCCCCGCTCTCTCCCCATGCCCCTGAATCAATCCCCAAACCAATCCCACTGCCCCGTTCTCTCCCCATGGCCCTGTATCAATCCCCAAAACTAACCCCACTGCCTGGTTCTCTCCCCATGGCCCTGCACCAATCCAAACTAATCTCACTGCCCCACTCTCCCCATGGCCCTGTATCAATCCCAAACTAATCCCACTGCCCCACTCTGCGAAGGAGAGGCCAAGGCAGCCATGGCTGACGAGGGATGTCAAGGACAGCATAAAGGCTAAAGAAAAAGCATACAAAATGGTGAGGATTAGTGGGAAACCAGAGGATTGGGAAGACTTTAAAAGCGAGCAGAGAACAACTAAAAAGCAATAAGGGGGGGGTGAGAAGATCAACGAGTGCAAGCTAGCTAGTAATATAAAGAAAGATAGGAAAAGATTTTTTCAATATATAAAAGCTAAGAGAGGGGCAAAAATAGACATTGGACCACTAGAAAATGTGGCTGGAGACATAATAGGAAACAAAGAAATGTCAGATGAACTGAATAGTTACTTTGCATCAGTCTTCACGGTGGAAGACACCAGTGGGATGCCAGAGCTCCAGGAGAACGAGGGGGCAGAGGTTAGTTCAGTGACCATTACTAAGGAGAAGGTTCTGGGGAAACTGAAAGGATTGGGAGCAGCTGTTGAAGGGTAAATCCACATTTGATATGTGGGAGTCTTTTAAGGAAAGGTTGATTAGAGTGCAGGACAGACATGTCCCTATGAAAATGAGGGATAGAAAAGGCAAGATTAGGGATCCATGGATGACGGGTGAAATTGTGAGACTAGCTAAGAGGAAAAAGGAAGCATACATAAGGTCTAGGCGACTGAAGACAGACGAAGCTTTGGAAGAATATCGGGAATGTAGGACCCAAAAGGGGTCATGAAATATCTTTAGCAAACAGGGTTAAGGAAAATCCCAAAGCCTTTTATTCATATATAAGGAGCAAGAGGGTAACTAGAGAAAGGGTTGGCTCACTCAAGGACAAAGGAGGAAAGTTACGTGTGGAGTCAGAGAAAATGGGTGAGATTCTTAATGAGTACTTTGCATTGGTATTCACCGAGGAGAGGGACATGACGGATGTTGAGGTTAGGGATAGATGTTTGATTACTCTAGGTCAAGTCGGCATAAGGAGGGAGGATGTGTTGGGTATTCTAAAAGGCATTAAGGTGGACAAGTCCCCAGGTCCAGATAGTATCTATCCCAGGTTACTGAGGGAAGTGAGAGGGGAAATAGCTGGGGCCTTAACAGATATCTTTGCAGCATCCTTGAACACGGGTGAAGTACCGGAGTACTGGAGAATTGCTAATGTTGTCCCCTTGTTTAAGAGTAGCAGGGATAATCCAGGTAATTATAGACCAGTGAGCCTGACGTCAGTGGTAGGGAAGCTGCTGGAGAAGATACTGAGGGATAGGATCCAATCCCATTTCGAAAAAAAATGGGCTTATCAGTGATAGGCAACATGGTTTTGTGCAGGGAAGGTCATGTCTTACCAACTTAATAGAATTCTTTGAGGAAGTGACAAAGTTGATTGATGAAGGAAGGGCAGTAGATGTCATATACATGGACTTCAGTAAGGCATTTGATCAGGATCCCCATGGTCGGTTGATGGAGAAAGTGAATCGTATGGGGTTCAGGGTGTACTAGCTAGATGGATAAAGAACTGGCTGGGCAACAGGAGACAGAGAGTAGTGGTGGAAGGGAGAGTCTCAAAATGGAGAACTGTGACCAGTGATGTTCCACAGGGATCCGTGCTGGGACCACTGTTGTTTGTGATGTACATAAATGATCTGGAGGAAGGTATAGGTGGTCTGATTAGCAAGTTTGCAGATGACACTAAGATTGGTGGAGTAATAGATATTGAAGGGGACTGTCAGAGAATACAGCAGAATATAGATAGATTGGAGAGTTGGGCAGAGAAATGGCAGATGGAGTTCAATCCGGGCAAATCGAGGTGTTGCATTTTGGAAGATCCAATTCAACAGCCAACTATATGGTAAATGAAAAAGCCCTGGGGAAAATTGATGTACAGAGAGATCTGGGTGTTCAGGTCCATTGTACCCTGAAGGTGGCTGCGCAGGTCGATAGAGTGGTCAAGGCGGCATATGGCATGCTTTCCTTCATCGGAAGGGGTATTTAGGACAAGAGTTGGCAGGTCATGTTACAGTTGTATATGACTTTGGTTTGGCCACATTTGGAATACTGCGTACAGTTCTGGTCGCCACATTACCAAAAGGATGTGGATGCTTTGGAGAAGGTGCAGAGGAGGTTCACCAGGATGTTGCCTGGTATGGAGGGTGCTAGCTACGAACAGAGGTTGAGGAGATTAGGATTATTTTCATTAGAAAGACGGATGTTGAGGGGGGACCTCATTGAGGTCTACAAAATCATGAGGTATAGACAGGGTGGACAGCAAGAAGCTTTTTCCCCCCCAGAGTGGGGGACTCAATTACTAGGAGTCACGAGTTCAAGGTGAGAAGGGAAACGTTTAAGGGAGATATGTGTGGAAAGTTCTTTATGCAGAGGGTGGTGGGTGCCTGGAATGCATCGCCGGAGGAGGTGGTAGAGGCGGGCACGATAGCGTCATTTAAGATGTATCTAGACAGATACATGAATGGGCGGGGAGCAGAGGGATACAGATCTTTAGAAAATAGGCAACAGTTTTAGATAGAGGATCTGGATTGGCACAGGCCTGGAGGGCCTGTGCTGTAATTTTTCTTTGTTCTTGGTCTTTGTTCTCCTTTGTCTGAAGGTGGATATGTCACCTGGACCGGATGAACTACACCCCAGGGTTCTAAAAGAGATAGCTGAGGAGATTGTGGAGGCATTAGTGATGAACTTTCAGGAATCACTGAAGGCAGGAAGGGTCCCAGAGGGCTGGAAGGTGACTAATGTAACACCGCTGTTTAAGAAGGGAGGGAGTCAGAAGACGGGAAATTATAGGCCGGTTAGTCTGACTTCGGTCATTGATAAGATTTTAGAGTCTGTTATTAAAGATGAGATCGCGGTGTATTTGGAAGTGCACGGTAAAATAGGACTGAGTCAGCACGGCTTTGTCAAAGGGAGGTCATGTCTGACAAATCTGTTACAGTTCTTTGAGGAGGTAACAAGGAAGTTAGACAAAGGAGAACCAGTGGACGTGATTTATTTAGATTTCCAGAAGGCCTTTGACAAGGTGCCGCATAGGAGACTGTTAAATAAGTTAAGAGCCCATGGTGCTCAGGGCAATATCCTGCATGGATAGAGGATTGGCTGACTGGCAGAAGGCAGAGAGTGGGGATAAAGGGGTCTTTTTCAGGATGGCAGCCGGTGACTAGTGGTGTGCCTCAGGGGTCTGTGTTGGGACCACAACCTTTTACAATATACATTAATGATCTGGAAGAAGGTACTGACGGCAATGTTGCTAAGTTTGCAGATGATATAAATATCTATAGAGGGACAGGTAGTATTGAGGAAGCAAGGGGGCTGCAGAAGGATTTGGACAGGGTAGGAGAGTGGGCAATGAAGTGGCAGATGGAATACAATGTGGAAAAGTGTGAGGTTATGCACTTTGATAGGAGGAATTTAGGCACAGACTATTTTCTAAATGGGGAAATGCTTCGGAAAGCAGAAGCACAAAGGGACTTGGGAGTCCTTGTTCACAATTCTCTTAAGGTTAATGTGCAGTTTCAGTTGGCAGTTAAGAAGGCAAATGCAATGTTAGCATTCATGTCAAGAGGGCTAGAATACAAGACTAGAGATGTATTTCGGAGGCTGTATAAAGCTCCAGTCAGACCCCATTTGAAGTATTGTGAGCAGTTTTGGGCCCCATATCTAAGATGTGCTGGCCTTGGAAAGGGTCCAGAGGAGGTTCACAAGAATGATCCCTGGAATGAAGAACTTGTTGGATGAAGAACACTTAAGGACTTTGGGTCTGTACTAGTTGGAGTTTAGAAGGATGAGGGGGGATCTTTTTGAAACTTACAAGATACTGCAAGGCCTGGATAGAGTGGACGTGGAGAGGATGTTTCCACTTGTAGGAAAAAACAGAACCAGAGGACACCATCTCAGACTAAAGGGACGATCCTTTAAAACAGAGATGAGGAGGAATTTCTTCAGCCAGAGGGTGGCGAATCTGTGGAACTCTTTGCCACAGAAGGCTGTGGAGGCCAATTCACTGAGTGCCTTTAACACAGAGATAGATAGGTTCTTGATTAATAAGGGGATAAGGGGTTATGGGGAGAAGGCAGGAGAATGGGGATGAGAAAATATCAGCCACGATTGAATAGTGGAGCAGACTCAATGGGCCAAGTGGCCTAATTCTGATCCTATGTCATGGTTTTATGTCTACTCTTTCCATGGCCCTGTATCAATCCCCAAACTAATCCCACTGCCACTCTCTCTCCCCAAAGCCCTGCATCAATCCCAAACTAATCCCACTGCCCCGTCTCCCCATTGCCCTATATCAATCCCAAACTAATCCCACTGCCCCACTCTCTCATAGCCATTTATCAATCCAAACTAATCCCACTACCATGCTTACTCAGCATATTCCTGTATGGATCACAAACTAATCCCACTGCCCCACTCTCTCCCATAGCCCTGTATCAATCCCAAACTATTCCCACTGCCCCACTCTTTCCCCATAGCCCTGTAAAAGCACCCAATTCTTTTTTCCCCAATTAATGGACAATTTAGTGTGGCCAATCCACCTACTCCGGATTTCCCCCATTTTTGGGTTATGGGGGAAAGACCCAGGTCAACACGGGGAGAATCTTAATACCCCACACATGCAGCGACCCCAAGTCGGGAGCGAACGCAGGTCCTCAGCGCTGTCCGGCAGCAGTGCAAACCACTGTGCTAACGTGCCCGGCATCAATCTAAAAACTAATTGCACTGTTCCATTCTCTCCCCATAGCCTTGCATCAATCCCCAAAATAATCCAACTCTCCCCACGGACCTGTATCAATCGGCAAACAATCCCACCCCCGTCCCACTCTCCCCTTAGCCCTGTATCAATTCCATACTAATATCACTACCCCACTTTCTCCCCATTGCCTTTTATAAATTTACAAACAAATCCCACTGTGTCCCATAGCCCTGTCTCATTTGCAAACTAATCCAACTACCCCACGGCCCTGTATCATCCCCAAACTAATCCCGCTGTCCCACTCTCTCCCCAGGGCCCTGTATCAATCTCCAAACTAATCCCACTGCCCCACTCTCTCCCCATAGCCCTATACCAATCCCCAAACTAATCCCACTCTCTCCCCATAGCCCTGTATCAATCTCCAAACTAATCCCACTGCCCCACTCTCTCCCCATAGCCCTGTATCAATCCCAAACTAATCCCACTGTCCCACTCTCTCCCCATAGCCCTATACCAATCCCCAAACTAATCCCACTGCCCCACTCTCACCCCATAGCCCTGTATCAATCCCCAAACTAATCCCACTGCCCCACTCTCTCCCCATAGCCCTATACCAATCCCCAAACTAATCCCACTGCCCCACTCTCTCCCCATAGCCCTATACCAATCCTCAAACTAATCCCACTGTCCCACTCTCTCCCCATAGCCCTATACCAATCCAAACTAATCCCACTGTCCCGCTCTCTCCCCATAGCCCTGTACCAATCCAAACTAATCCCACTGTCCCGCTCTCTCCCTATAGCCTTGCATCATTCCCAAACTAATCCAAGTACCCCACTCTCTCCACATAGCCCTGTGCCAATCCCAAACGAATCCCACTGTCCTGCTCTCTCGTTACGCTGTATCGATGCCCAAACTAATCTCACTGCCCCACTTCTCCCCATAGTCATGTTGTATTTAAACTTTTTGCTAAAATGCGCACCCATTTGGCATTGCACAATATTCAATGCTCCAACAAGCCTCTGTGTAAGGTCCATTCTTTCCGCTCTCCACCCAGGGCGACAATGTTTAAAACAACACCGTCCACTTATTTCTCAGAGGAATTAGTCATTCCCAATGCGCTCCATGCAAACTAAAACCTCCATTCAAACTCCTTTTAACCTTCTTGCTCCAGCGGAAACAGTCCCAGTATCTCACGGCTCTCCTCATAACTCCAATTTCTTATTTTGGCGTGATCCTGGTAAAGCAATGCTGTACTCTCTCTATGATCAAACGTTACTAAGGTCCACAGCTCAAGTCTTTGAACTGTGGCCTCTTACTGTCTGGCAAGACCCTGACCTCCCATCACACAAACCAGGTTTGAAGAACAGTCCCTTTTCCAAGGGCACCCAGCTCCTCACATCCATTCACATGACTCCTGACCTTAGGGAATGGCATCCCATTTTGCTCCTTCCCTGGGACCTACTCCCGAGACCAGCACTGCTCCGTATCTAAATTCAAATCAGTATACAACTGCAGAACAGTACTTGGCACACACACGGTGCCAGGGTGAGATCAGGCGATTCCTGACCCAGACCCATTCCTGGTGCCCGACTGTCTGAGGCACATTCACATCTCTTGCTGAGCACCTGCAATTTGAATGACTGGGAATAGACGGCAGCTGTGCAATATGCAGCTTTTAACAGGACAGTTCTGCTCACAGTGCAGGGACTAAGGCTGCTTATAAGACAGGCATGCTCACAGTGCAGGAACTGGGGCTCATTAGAGGACAATCCTGCTCACAATGAGAGGACTGCTGAGTGCAGAGTCTGGGAAGAATTACAGGACAACCGATTTCAACCGCTCCTCATAGCTAATGCCCTCCATACCAGGCAACATCCTGGTAAATCTCCTCGGCACCCTCTCTAAAGCCTCCACATCCTTCTGCTAATGTGGCGACCAGAATTGAACTCTATACTCCAAGTGTGAACAGTCCCGCTCGGTGCAGAGACTGGGATCTATTACAGGACCATCCCGCTCAGTGTAGGGGCTGATTACAGGACCGTCCCGCTCAGTGTCGGGGATGATTACAGGACCGTCCCGCTCAGTGTCGGGGATGATTACAGGACCGTCCCCGCTCAGTGTTGGGGCTGATTACAGGACCGTCCCGCTCAGGGTCGGGGCTGATTACAGGACAGTCCCGCTCAGTGTAGGGGCTGATTACAGGACCGTCCCCGCTCAGTGTAGGGGCTGATTACAGGACCGTCCCCGCTCAGTGTAGGGGCTGATTACAGGACCGTCCCCGCTCAGTGTAGGGGCTGGGGCTGATTACAGGACCGTCCCGCTCAGTGTAGGGGCTGATTACAGGACCGTCCCGCTCAGTGTAGGGGCTGATTACAGGACAGTCCCGCTCAGTGTCAGGGCTGATTACAGGACAGTCCCCGCTCAGTGTCGGGGCTGATTACAGGACCGTCCCGCTCAGTGTAGGGGCTGATTACAGGACCGTCCCCGCTCAGTGTAGGGACTGATTACAGGACCGTCCTGCTCAGTGTAGGGGCTGGGGCTGATTATGGGACCGTCCCGCTCAGTGTAGGGGCTGATTACAGGACCGTCCCCGCTCAGTGTAGGGGCTGATTACAGGACAGTCCCGCTCAGTGTAGGGGCTGATTACAGGACCGTCCCGCTCAGTGTAGGGGCTGGGGCTGATTACAGGACAGTCCCCGCTCAGTGTAGGGGCTGATTACAGGACAGTCCCCGCTCAGTGTAGGGGCTGATTACAGGACCGTCCCGCTCAGTGTAGGGGCTGATTACAGGACCGTCCCCGCTCAGTGTAGGGGCTGATTACAGGACCGTCCCGCTCAGTGTCGGGGCTGATTACAGGACCGTCCCGCTCAGTGTAGGGGCTGATTACAGGACAGTCCCGCTCAGTGTCGGGGCTGATTACAGGACCGTCCCGCTCAGTGTAGGGCCTGATTACAGGACAGTCCCGCTCAGTGTAGGAACTGATTACAGGACAGTCCCGCTCAGTGTCGGGGCTGATTACAGGACCGTCCCGCTCAGTGTCGGGGCTGATTACAGGACAGTCCCGCTCAGTGTCGGGGCTGATTACAGGACCGTCCCGCTCAGTGTAGGGGCTGATTATAGGACCGTCCCGCTCAGTGTAGGGGCTGATTACAGGACCGTCCCGCTCAGTGTAGGGGCTGATTACAGGACCGTCCCGCTCAGTGTCGGGGCTGATTACAGGACAGTCCCCGCTCAGTGTTGGGACTGGGGCTGATTACAGGACCGTCCCGCTCAGTGTAGGGGCTGATTACAGGACCGTCCCGCTCAGTGTCGGGGCTGTTACAGGACAGTCCCCGCTCAGTGTCGGGGCTGATTACAGGACAGTCCCGCTCAGTGTAGGGGCTGGGGCTGATTACAGGACCGTCCCGCTCAGTGTAGGGGCTGATTACAGGACCGTCCCGCTCAGTGTAGGGGCTGGGGCTGATTACAGGACCGTCCCGCTCAGTGTAGGGGCTGGGGCTGATTACGGGACCGTCCCGCTCAGTGTCGGGGCTGATTACAGGACCGTCCCGCTCAGTGTCGGGGCTGATTACAGGACCGTCCCGCTCAGTGTAGGGGCTGATTACAGGACCGTCCCGCTCAGTGTAGGGGCTGATTACAGGACAGTCCCGCTCAGTGTAGGGGCTGATTACAGGATCGTCCCCGCTCAGTGTAGGGGCTGATTACAGGACAGTCCCGCTCATTGTAGGGGCTGATTACAGGACAGTCCCGCTCATTGTAGGGGCTGATTACAGGACAGTCCCGCTCAGTGCAGGGGCTGGGGCTGATTACGGGACCGTCCCGCTCAGTGTCGGGGCTGATTACAGGACCGTCCCGCTCAGTGTAGGGGCTGATTACAGGACCGTCCCGCTCAGTGTAGGGGCTGATTACAGGATCGTCCCCGCTCAGTGTAGGGGCTGGGACTGATTACAGGACAGTCCCCGCTCAGTGTAGGGGCTGATTACAGGACAGTCCCGCTCATTGTAGGGGCTGATTACAGGACAGTCCCGCTCAGTGCAGGGGCTGGGGCTGATTACAGGACAGTCCCGCTCAGTGTCGGGGCTGATTACAGGACAGTCCCGCTCAGTGTCGGGGCTGATTACAGGACAGTCCCGCTCAGTGTAGGGGCTGATTACAGGACCGTCCCCGCTCAGTGTAGGGGCTGATTACAGGACCGTCCCGCTCAGTGTCGGGGCTGATTACAGGACCGTCCCGCTCAGTGTCGGGGCTGATTACAGGACCGTCCCGCTCAGTGTAGGGGCTGATTACAGGACAGTCCCGCTCAGTGTAGGGGCTGGGGCTGATTACAGGACAGTCCCGCTCACTGTAGGGGCTGTTTACAGGACCGTCCCGCTCAGGGTAGGGGCTGATGACAGGACCGTCCCGCTCAGTGTAGGGGCTGATTACAGGACAGTCCCGCTCAGTGTCAGGGCTGATTACAGGACCGTCCCGCTCAGTGTCGGGGCTGATTACAGGACCGTCCCGCTCAGTGTCGGGGCTGTTTACAGGACAGTCCCGCTCAGTGTCGGGGCTGATTACAGGACCGTCCCGCTCAGTGTAGGGGCTGATTACAGGACAGTCCCGCTCAGTGTCGGGGCTGATTACAGGACCGTCCTGCTCACAGTTGGGACAATGAAAGGACAAAAAAAAAAATCAAAAATAAAGATATTAAAACACAAACTGGAATAAGAAAGGCAATCTGGTTGCCAAGTCTATCCACCCAGTGCATTACTGATTGATGAATGAAGCACTCCCTTTCCTCATCGGTAAACCCCCCATTCCACTCACCGCCCACTGGCCGCTTTCAGGGCACTGATTTCCCATCCACCCCAAAGCCTCTCTCCAACCACGTGCTTCTCACGAACTAGAATGGAATTAGTCTGATACATGTCACTGACGCTCAGACTTGAGAATTAGGATTGTACTCACCTGATGGCAGCCATTAAGTGTTTTGGGGTGATGGTTAGCAGCCGTTTGTCACCAGACGAGGTCACACGGCTACCCTGCTGCTGGCTGAAATACATGGGAAACGGTGAGGCATTTTTGGTAAAAAAAAAACAGCAGTAATTATACTGGGAATGGAAGTAGGCTTGGTGCGTGCAAAAAAAAAGACTTGGGGCTACAGGCTCACAGAGCTTTAAGGGCACCTCGCCAAGTGGATAAGGCTGTGGAAAAAGCTAATAAAATTTTAGGTCTTATCACAAGAGGTATAGAATAAGAGATAATACTGAGCCTGTAAAGCACCTTAATACAAAATAATAACACTCCAGTTTAAAATACTACATGCAGTACTGGGCTCCACCCTATCAGATAGGTTATAGAGACTTGAGAGAGGGTACAGCACAGACTTGCTGGGATGCTGCCTGGTATGAGCAGAAACATACAAAAGATACTCAAAATCTGGGTTTTTCTCATTCAAATCCAGATTTTTCAGGCAATTTGTTCGAAGTGTCTACAATTTATGGAAATATGGTACAGCGCAGGTAAAAGCAGACTGTTTCCACGGACTGAGGGGTATGGAATGAGGAGCCAAGTTTAAATGCAAGAACAATTTCTTTAGATTTGTGCCAGAGAATTCTTTTTCCAGGATTAGTCACTGGGCAGGTGAATGAAGGCCAATGGGCATAAGATTTGTAAATGTTCTTCAGACTTCTTATTCAAGCGGGAAGTAACCATAGATGTCAGTGGGTTGTGCAGTTTGACCCATTTCCAATTATTTCTATATATTTATTAAATTTTAAACATGGTAAGACCCTTAGTTAAATTAAAGACCAGGAATTCCAGACATTTAAAGACTTGCATTTCTATAGCACCAATGATAACCTTGCTGTTGTAAAGTACTAAACAGCCAATTAGTTTTTTTTTTAGATTTACTCAACATTGTAATGTCAGAAATATTGGCAGCACTGAAGAGCTACGAAGCAATAAAGTACAAGTGACATTTCTGCACAGGATAAAGTGAGGGGGACAGGAACAGTTTGATATCCCAATCTTTGCACAGCTGCACTCTTACAAGCTGGTGTGGGAGGAGACAAGGTGGAGAAATTGGGGTGTAAACAGTTCAATAATATGATTTGAAAGCAGTGCACAGGATTTCTAGCCGACCAGTTTTCAGCCAACAGGAGACACTATCCTGAGATAATTGGATGAAAAAAAGCTGCAAATCCAAACTGCATAACCTGACCGACTGGGCAAGAGGATTTTGCGTTTAACTGTTCACCAAATTAGCTGAAACCTGCACAACCTGACTGAATAAAACATGGGGTTTGTGATGGAGAAGAAACCACTGCCAAGACCAGCAGCTTTCAAATCCCTCAGCTCCCAGAGCTGAAAATGATTTAAAAAACCCAGATTTTACATCCAGCCACGGAAAGTCAGAACTGACCTCTTACGACGCCGTCCATACAGCTCCCGACGTAACTCTCGGGAAATCGGCTTCAGATGCATGAAGTTGCAAAATCCTCCTCTTGTGCACTCGCTGCAGAACAGAGCAAAGAATAAACAGCTTGACAAAATGGAAAGGGCACCACCTGCTGAAGGCTTAAATCCTTCCCCAAGTCCTTCCCTTCCCATCATTCCTGCTCTCATTTGCCTACATTAGGTTTGAAAGTTCTCCTGACTTTGCTGCTAACAATTTCTAAAACCCAATCAAACCATTTCACTTCCTCTTTTTGCTTTAAATTTAGAGTGCCCAATTAATTTTTTCCAATTAAGGGATTTTGGTTTGCCAATCCACCCACCTACCCTCCACGTCTTTGGGTTGTGGGGGTGAGACCCATGTGACACGGGGAGACTATGCAAACTCCACATGGACAGTGACCTGGGACCGGGATCGAACCTGGGACCTCAGCGCCATGAGGCAGCAGTGCTAACCACCGAGTCACAATGCCGCCCTCGGGGGGTGTGCCCCGGGTGCTCTGGTTTCCTCCCACAAATCCCGAAAGACTTGCTTGCTGGGTGATTGGACATTCGGAATTCTCCCTCTGTGTACCCGAACAGGCACCGGAATGTGGCGACTAGGGGCTTTTCACAGTAACTTCATTGCAGTGTTAATGTAAGCCGACTTGTGACACAAATAAGGATTATTTAGAATTTTTAAAAACAATTATGGGATGAGTGTGTCTGGCAAGGTCAGCGTTTATTGCTTGAGCAGGTGGTGGTGAGCAGCCTTGTTGAACCGTTGCAGTCCCTGCGGTGTAGGTACACCTACTGTGCTGTTAGGGAGGGAATTGCAGGATTTTGACCCAGCGACAATGAAGGAACGGAGATATATTTCCAAGAAAGAAACGCATCACATTTCACTTCATCACAAAGTCAGTAATGGGGATGTTCACGAATGATTTTGTAGTGCTCAGTACCATCCGCAACTTGTCAGATACTGAAGTCTGCCTGCTTGCTGAAAAGCTCTGGACAACATTAGCTTTACAGGCGGCAAGAAACATTCACAACATGTAAATGCCAGGCAATGTCCATCTCCAACAAGAGAGAGTCTACCCATGACATTCAGTGGCACGATCATCACTGGATTCTCCGCTGCCAATGTCATGGGGATTACCATTGACTAGAAACTCAGCTTGACGATCCACATAAACGCAGCGATGACAGGTTAGAGATTGGGAGTTCTAACTCACCTTTGATTCCCCAACGATTGTCCACCAAAGCACAAGTCAGAAGTGTGATGGAATATTCTCTAGTAGCCTAGATGAGTGCAGCTTCAACAACACTCAAGCTCAACACCAGCCAGGGTGTCATCCAACCTGCTCGATCAACAGCCAAGCCACTAGTTTCAACTTCCTATTGCTAGAACATAGAATAGAATTTACAGTGCCGAAGGAGGCCATTCAGCCCATCGAGCGGCACCGGCCCTTGGAAAGAGCACCCTACTTAAGCCCACACCTCCATCCCATCCCCATAACGTAATAACCCCACCTAACCTTTTTGAACAAGGGCAATTTAGCTTGGCCAATCCACCTACCCTGCACAACTTTGGACTGCGGGAGCAAACCGGAGCACCCGGAGGAAACCCATGCAGACACGGGGAGAACGTGCAAACTCCGCACTGACAGTGATCCAAACTGGGAATGGAACCAGAGACCCTGGAGCTGTAAAGCAACTGTGCTACCGTGCCACCCATAATCCTCCACCACCAATCAGTGTGCATCATCTACAACGTGCACTGCAGCAACTCACCAAGACTCTGACAACACTTTCCAACAATACAGCACAATTTACAAAATAAAATGTCCCAATGTTATTGTGTCACACAGGGAGAAATTAGGTGGATAGACAAAAGCTCGATTAAAGTGGTGTTTTTTTTCTCATAAAGCAAGGCTGAGGGGTTTGGCATAGCTACCAATGGTATTGCAATTAAAATTGGGCAGGCTACAGAGGACAAACATCTCAACAAAATGCAGGGTTTGAGGATTTTACAAATAATTAATGGAGAAGCCAGGGCAGGAAAATTTGAAAACAAGATTGTGAAGTTTAAAATTGAGGTATGCTTAACCAGGAGCCAACATAGGCCAGTGAGCACAGGGCACAGGGGTATGGACGATAGGTGAAGAGGACTCGGTGCACCGTAGGACTTGGCACAATTTTGGATGATCTCAAGATTATGGAGAATAGAATGTCTGCACACATTGCAACCCACACCTTGCCCTTGACCCCCCCTCCCTCTCCTCGTGAGAGTGAGCCCAGCAACAGCAAACATGGGAGAGAAATGGTCTGTGAATGGAGGAGCAGTTCCATGCAGAATCTCCCATTCGAATTGGGAGAATCATAAAGCGACTTAGTGGGCCACATCTGACTGGACAAGCCTGATCTGCAAGATACCCGGCAGCAACTCATCAAGGCTCTTTCGACAGCAGAGGAGGCAGTGGCATTCTCACTGGATTAGTTATCCTCAGACACAGGGTAACCGGGTTCAAATCCCACCACGGCAGATGGTGAAATTCAAATTAAAAGCCTAATGATGACCATGAAACTATCGTCATCAAAACCCTTCTAGTTCACTAATGCCCTTACGAGAAGGAAATCTGCCGTCCTTACCTGGTCTGACCTACAGATCCACAGTAATGTGGTTGACTCTCAAATGCCCTTTGATATGGAGAGCAGTTAGGGATGGGCAATAAATGCTGGCCCAGTCAGCATCCCATCAATGAACATATATAAAGAAAGTACTTTTTCAGTTGGATGCAATCGTGGGACACATAGCTCAACGCTGATCCAACAGGTTCTTCTAACTTCAACTTCCCTTGAAGACAGCTTGCACAAGAGTATGGACAATGTGGGCACCAGCTCCACTGGAGAAATGGACGACGATCTGAAGGGTGATTGTGGCCATGAACATCAGACCATGAAGCCATTAAATCAGCCTGTTGAGTAACATGGAAGGCAATATTGGGTGGCATTGACCTTTGACCAGAGCAAATGCTAGGAATCCTGTAGCGAGTAACTCACCTCCTGATTCCCCAAACCTGTCCGCCATCTACAAGGCACAAGCCAGGAGTGTGATGGAATACTCTTCACCTGCCTGGATGAGTGCAGCTCCAACAACACTCAAGAAGCTCAACACCATTGCTACCCATAAACATTCAACCCCTCCAACACCAATAGTGGCAGCCGTGTACCATCTACAAGAAGCACTGCAGCAACTCACTAATGTTCTTCAGACAGTACCTGCCAAACCCATGACCACTACCATCTTGAAAGCCAGGGGCAGCAGATACCTGATAACCCCCTCCAAGTCACTCACCATCCTCACTTGGAAATATATCGCCATTCCTTCACTCTCACTGGGTCACAATCCTGGAACTCCCTCCCCAACAGCATTGTGGGTGTACCTAGGGACCTCAGCGGTCCCAGAAGGCAGCCACCATCACATTCTAAAGGGCAATTAGGGATGGGCAAGAAATGTTGGCCTGGCCAACAATCCCTATACCCCATCAGTGAATTTAAGGTTCACATTCCAATTGATTCCATTTCACATTCAGATGGATTCAGATTCTAGTATCATAGATCATAGAATTTACAGTGCAGAAGGAGGCCATTCGGCCCATCGAGTCTGCACTGGCCGTTAGAAAGAGCACTCGACTCAAGCCCACGTATCTACCCTATCCCCGTAACCCAGTAACCCCCACTTAACCTTTTTGGACACGAAGGGAAATTTATCATGGCCAATCCACCTAAGCCGCACACCTTTGGACTGTGGGAGGAAACCAGAGCACCCGGAGGAAACCCACGCACACACGGGGAGAACGTGCAGACTCCAAACAGAGAGTGACCCAGCTGGGAATCGAACCTGGGGCCCTGGAGCACTGAAGCAACTGTGCTAACCACTATGCTACCATGCTGCCCTACATTCCTCAAGACATTCAAAAATCCTTCAAAATATTTCTCATCCTATCAAATTGGCTGAGAGTGGGGTACACAGCAGAAGCAAAATCTCAATGTAGACAAAATTAAGATATGTAGAAGTCGCTACAATTAACACAGCATTAGAGCCAGGGAAACTTAAAACAGTGTAAGAAGGGGTATTGGGAGAGAAAGGGCAAAGGATGGCTGAGGATGACCAAGGATAAAGATGTATATTGAAGAGTTCCTTAGGGATCCAAATATTCATGACTCAACTGGATCTCCCTCCTTACAACTTAGGAGGGACGGCATGCAAACACCACCACCTCCAAGTTTCCCTTCTAATAATACACCAGGGAACACCCACATCCCATCAATGAATAAAAAACAACTCTATAATTTGTTTTCATTGCTATTACAGCTGTGGAAAACTAAGATAAATAAATCTCAGGGGAAGATAAAACACCCGAGGATTCTTCACCACCAAGAGATGCAATAGCAGGAACTCAGGCACAGATATTCCAGAACTTGAGAAAGTCAGATGTTTCTCAGTTTCACAAGGAAATTAGAACACAGAGTGGTTGATATCCATTGTGGGTAAAGTTTCAGAAAGTCTTTGTTGAAGATAAGATCATAAATTACCTGGAGATAGAAATCAAATCCTAACAAACAGGCAAAATAATAGTAATAATAATAATAATCATCGCTTGTCACAAGTAGGCTTCAATGAAGTTACTGTGGTTATGGGCATAGTGACAAGATGGCGCCAGAGCGTGGCGACTCTGTGAGCTCGCTCACATAGATCTTCTTCTCACATCTCTTATAACCATACTAACCGTTTCAAATTTAATTCTAACACTATCTCTAGCCTCTCTCTTTTATGTTTCCTTGCAGGTCCAAAGAACCTCTGACATCAGTGACCGGCCCAGAATACCTGACCCGATCGGCAAGACTCCTCCAGTGACCCCACCCTCGACCTGGAAGTGGATGAGGTCCAACCTGGAAGTCCGGCCCCGTCCTCACGTGGGACCCGACCCTGCCCTCTGAGCGCCTGACCCGGGCTGGGAAGCGATGCCGGCCCCCGGATTGCCCGATCCAACTGCCGGAACGCCCAACCCGGTCCCCGACCACGAGGCCCACCCAGCACCCCACCCGGAGAGGCCTGTTTAGTTAGACAGAATGAAAATAACGTGTATGGTGTTAAGATCTCAACGGGTCCGGATTGCAGCAAAGCTCAACAGCAGTGATGAGAGCAAATCAGGGCCAGAATTCTCCGACTGTTGGGATTCTCTTTTCCCGACGGGTTTCCCAGCGACATGGGGTGGCTTCAATGGGAAATCCCACTGACAAGCAACAGGAAGAGAGAACCCTGCCGCCAGGGAACAGAGAGCCGCAGAGAAACAGCTGGCTGGGGGAAGAATCCCACCCCAGATGTTTCAGATGTATTAACAGGCCAGTAGAGTCAAAATGAGGTCATCATGTTTTTATAAACCTATTGTATTATTTATTGTTAGAATGTGAGCAAAGGAATGACCAGCATTTATTAGAACCAAAGGGGGAGGCCATTTGGCCCTTCCAGCCTGCTCCACCATTTGACAAGACCAGGACTGTGGTTTCAGCTCCACTTTCCTGTCCTTCTCCCATAAACCTCCACTCCCATGTCTATGAAAAAATCTAACACTCTTGAATAAATCCAACGATCTAGCCTTCGTTGCTCTCTGGGGAGAGAATTCCACAGACTAACAACCCTCAGAAACAACGGTGACTTCTAGTTTTAGTCACCCCCACAGCAGGAAACATCCACCCTAACAAGTTCCCTCACGATCTTCACATTTCAATAAGATTATCTCAAAATTTTCTAAACTCTGATGGTATCAGTCAAACCTCTAACTTTACTTCACAAGATAGGCCCCTTTGTCCCAGGAATGAAGCCCCCTTTATCCCAGGAATGAGTGGAACGACTGTTCGCTGAACTGTTTCTAATGCAATTACACCCTTTGCAAACAAGGCAACCCAATCTGTACACAGTATTCCTGATGTGTAACAGTACACTCCTGTGTGCTTCATGTACTAAATGATCTGTTTGAGCTGCGTGCAGAAAAATACTTTTCACTGTACCTCGGTACACGTGACAATAAACAAATCCAATCCAATCCAACGTAGTCTCACCAAGGCTCTGTACAGCTGCAGTAAAAAAAAATCCCTATTTTATATCCATTCTCCTTGCAATAAACACCAACATTCAACTCGGCCACTCCAGTGCACTCCTCTCTGGTCTCTCACATTCTACCCTCCATTAAGTTGAGGCCATTCAAAACTCTGCTGCCCTGGTTTTAACTGCACCAAGTCTGTTCCCATATCCTTGTACACCAGTCACTGAAAGTGGAGGGGTAGTTCAGCAGGCAATTAGGAAGGCAAATGGCTTGTTTGCTTTCATTGCAAGAGGATTTGAGTTCAGAAGTAGAGATGTCTGTCTGCAGTTATACATGGGGCCTTGTTGAGACCACACCTGGAGTAGTTTGCACAGTTTTGGTCTCCCTTCCCAACAAACGATAAATTTGCCATAGAGGGAGTGCAGCAGAGGTTCACTGGGTTGATACTGGGGTTGTCAGGACTGTCCTAAGAGGAGAGATTGGTTCGATTAGGCCTTTCACTAGAGTTTTAAAATATGAGAGGAGATCTGATTGTGTCATGAGAACGTCACTAAGAAATGTTTGGCTGCTCATGTTACTGCAGTGATGTCAGAGTGTGGGTGGAGCCGAGCTCTGGCTCTGCTTTTTAGTTTCACTTTGAGAAAAGCTCAGAGGTGTGTGTTTTTTTAAACTTTTGTTTTAGGCTGTTTGCTGCAGGGTGTGTTTTAGTTTTGTTTTCAGTGTTGGAGCTGAAGCCAGACAGACCAGGTGTACTGTTGATCTCTCTGCCATGAAAAGACTATCTCTTGATCATTTGGTGAATTCATAATTATAAATATTCTCAGTAGTGAATGTAAACCTGATGTGCTTCTGTTAAAAGGTGTTTCTTTTGCCTTCTGGATGTTGTTTGGGAAGTTATTAAGGATTATTTAGTGTTGTATTATTTGGGGGGTGCATTTGAATGGATGGTTGCTAAGATGTTCAGTGTATGTTTTAAAAAGGTTAACTTGAGTTCATAGAATAAACATTGTTTTGCTTTAAAAAATACTTTTCCATTTCTGCTGTACCACACCTGTAGAGTGGGCCGTGTGCTCCCCATACCACATTCTATTAAAAGCTGTGGGTCAGGTGAACTCCATGATACACTTTGGGGTTCTCTAAACCCTGGCCCATAACAATTGAAACATTAAAATTTTAAACAGGGATGGACAGACAAGATGCAGGGAGGATAATTTCCCTGGTTGGGGAAATAGTCAAGAGGGTGATGAACCATTGGATATCTCTACCACAGAAGGCTGTGGAGGCCAAGTCACTGGATTTATTCAAGAAAGAGATTGATAATGTTTAGATTTTAATGGCGTCAAGGGGTATGGGGAGAAAGCGGTAATACTGTACTAAGATGGAGGATCAGCCAGGTTCATGCTGAAAGGTAGAGCAGGCTGGAAGGGTTGAACGGCCAACCCCTGCTCCTCATTTCTATCACCTGCAATCACTAACCTACCTGTTGGCCTGACACCGGGAAGTTCCGAAGAACAAAGGGACCTTGGCGTGTTTGTCCATAGATCTCTGAAGGCAGAAGGGCAGGTTAACAAGGAGGTGAAAAATGCATATGGGACACTCGCCTTTATCAATCGAGGCACAGAGCAGGGAGGTCATGTTGGAGCTGCAAGAACTTTGGTGAGGCCACAGCTGGAGTACTGGGTGCAATTCTGGTCACCACATTATAGGAAGGATATAATTGCACTGGAGGGGGTGCACAGGAGATTCACCAGGATGTTGCCTGGGATGGAACATTTAAATTATGACGAGAAGTTGGATAGGTTTGGGTTGTTTGCTCTGGAGCAGAGAAGACTGAGGGATGACCTGATCGAGGTGGACAAGATTGTGAGGGGCATGGACAGGGTGGATAGGGAGCAGCTGTTCCCCTTAGGTGACGGGTCAGTTATGAGGGGACACAAATTCAAGTTGAGGGGCAGGAGGGGGGCGACGGTCAGGAACACACTGCCTGGGAGGGGGGCGACGGTCAGGAACACACTGCCTGGGAGGGTGGTGACAGTCAGGAACACACTGCCTGGGAGGGTGGCGACAGTCAGGAACACACTGCCTGGGAGGGTGGCGACAGTCAGGAACACACTGCCTGGGAGGGTGGCGACAGTCAGGAACACACTGCCTGGGAGGGTGGCGACAGTCAGGAACACACTGCCTGGGAGGGTGGCGACAGTCAGGAACACACTGCCTGGGAGGGTGGCGACAGTCAGGAACACACTGCCTGGGAGGGTGGCGACAGTCAGGAACACACTGCCTGGGAGGGTGGCGACAGTCAGGAACACACTGCCTGGGAGGGTGGCGACAGTCAGGAACACACTGCCTGGGAGGGTGGCGACAGTCAGGAACACACTGCCTGGGAGGGTGGCGACAGTCAGGAACACACTGCCTGGGAGGGTGGCGACAGTCAGGAACACACTGCCTGGGAGGGTGGTGACAGTCAGGAACACACTGCCTGGGAGGGTGGCGACAGTCAGGAACACACTGCCTGGGAGGGTGGCGACAGTCAGGAACACACTGCCTGGGAGGGTGGCGACAGTCAGGAACACACTGCCTGGGAGGGTGGCGACAGTCAGGAACACACTGCCTGGGAGGGTGGTGACAGTCAGGAACACACTGCCTGGGAGGGTGGTGACAGTCAGGAACACACTGCCTGGGAGGGTGGTGACAGTCAGGAACACACTGCCTGGGAGGGTGGTGACAGTCAGGAACACACTGCCTGGGAGGGTGGTGACAGTCAGGAACACACTGCCTGGGAGGGTGGTGACAGTCAGGAACACACTGCCTGGGAGGGTGGTGACAGTCAGGAACACACTGCCTGGGAGGGTGGTGACAGTCAGGAACACACTGCCTGGGAGGGTGGTGACAGTCAGGAACACACTGCCTGGGAGGGTGGTGACAGTCAGGAACACACTGCCTGGGAGGGTGGTGACAGTCAGGAACACACTGCCTGGGAGGGTGGTGACAGTCAGGAACACACTGCCTGGGAGGGTGGTGACAGTCAGGAACACACTGCCTGGGAGGGTGGTGACAGTCAGGAACACACTGCCTGGGAGGGTGGTGACAGTCAGGAACACACTGCCTGGGAGGGTGGTGACAGTCAGGAACACACTGCCTGGGAGGGTGGTGACAGTCAGGAACACACTGCCTGGGAGGGTGGTGACAGTCAGGAACACACTGCCTGGGAGGGTGGTGACAGTCAGGAACACACTGCCTGGGAGGGTGGTGACAGTCAGGAACACACTGCCTGGGAGGGTGGTGACAGTCAGGAACACACTGCCTGGGAGGGTGGTGACAGTCAGGAACACACTGCCTGGGAGGGTGGTGACAGTCAGGAACACACTGCCTGGGAGGGTGGTGACAGTCAGGAACACACTGCCTGGGAGGGTGGTGACAGTCAGGAACACACTGCCTGGGAGGGTGGTGACAGTCAGGAACACACTGCCTGGGAGGGTGGTGACAGTCAGGAACACACTGCCTGGGAGGGTGGTGACAGTCAGGAACACACTGCCTGGGAGGGTGGTGACAGTCAGGAACACACTGCCTGGGAGGGTGGTGACAGTCAGGAACACACTGCCTGGGAGGGTGGTGACGGTCAGGAACACACTGCCTGGGAGGGTGGCGACGGTCAGGAACACACTGCCTGGGAGGGTGGCGACGGTCAGGAACACACTGCCTGGGAGGGTGGCGACGGTCAGGAACACACTGTCTGGGAGGGTGGCGACGGTCAGGAACACACTGCCTGGGAGGGGGGTGAGGGTCAGGAACACACTGCCTGGGAGGGGGGTGAGGGTCAGGAACACACTGCCTGGGAGGGCGGTGACGGTCAGGAACACACTGCCTGGGAGGGTGGTAGAGGCTGGAACACTGCCTGGGAGGGTGGTAGAGGCTGGAACACACTGCCTGGGAGGGTGGTAGAGGCTGGAACACACTGCCTGGGAGGGTGGTAGAGGCTGGAACACACTGCCTGGGAGGGTGGTAGAGGCTGGAACACACTGCCTGGGAGGGTGGTAGAGGCTGGAACACACTGCCTGGGAGGGTGGTAGAGGCTGGAACACACTGCCTGGGAGGGTGGTAGAGGCTGGAACACACTGCCTGGGAGGGTGGTAGAGGCTGGAACACACTGCCTGGGAGGGTGGTAGAGGCTGGAACGCGCTGCCTGGGAGGGTGGTAGAGGCGGGTTGCCTCACATCCTTTAAAAAGAACCTGGATGAGTTCTTGGCAGGTCATAACATTCAGGGCTAGGTGCTGGCAAATGGGTTTAGATAGGCAGGTCAGGCGTTTCTCATGCATCGATGCAGACTCGATGGGCCGAAGGGGTTCTTCTGTACTGCATCATTCTGTGATCTGTGTTTCGAATTTCACATTTCTGGCTAACCCCGAAAATCTTTCATCCCCTTGCCCAAGAATCTACCTCCACCGTAAAAATATTCAGTGACTTCGCCACCACCGCCTTCTGAGGCAGAAAGTTCCAAAGTCTCACAACCCTCAGAAAAGATTCTCCTCATCTCTGTCACAAGTAGGCTTCAATGAAGTTACTGTGAAAAGCCCCAGTCGCCACATTCCGGAGCCTGTTCCCGTACCAGCCTCCCCGAATGTGGCGACGAGGGGCTTTTCACAGTAACTTAATTGAGCCTACTTGTGACAATAAACGATTTTCATTTAATTTCATAAGGGACGCTCCTAATATTTAAACAGTGCCCTCGAGGTCTGGACTCACACACAAGAGGAAACATCCTTTCCACGTCCACCTTGTCCAGACCGTTCAGGATCTTATTGATTTCAATCAGGTCATCCCTCACTACGATACGAGGTGTGAGTTGGCTCTGATCGACTGGGAAAATTTACTTAAAAGGGATGACCTGGATAGGCAATGGCCTACATTTGATGAGCACATGGGTGAACTGCAACAATTGTTTATTTCTGCTTGGCTCCAAAATAACCATGGTTTCCAAGGGAAATTAGACACAGTATTAGATTGAAGGAAAAAGCAGACAAATTGGCCAGAAAGAGGCTCAGACAACATTCAAACAGACTGAAGTGGCAGAATCAGAGCCATGAAAAGCAGGATTTATTCTTTCCATTTTACAGAGAACACTACCACCCAGTGTAGAGACTGTGAAACTTCCTCACAAAAATAAATTAGTCCAGCAGGGGGCCGGAAACAAAGTCTGTTCAGGGATGTGGAGCAGATACAGGATTCCATTCCAGGCTACTTTTGGGAATCATTTACTATGCAAGTTCTTGCAGGCGGTTTTCAGAAAAACTCACCAAGAAAGAACTCTCGTTCCCACTGCACCTTTCACAGTCTCAGTGACAGTCTTCACAGCAAATTCCCATTGAAGTGCAGTCACTTTTGTCAGTGTTCGAATGTCACAGACACATCCATCGCTACTCTAGAAACCAGCAGGTTCTCTTCTGGCTCAATTTCCTCCTTTTACACACCTGAATGCGGCAATTCTCCCAGGAATACAGGGACCGAAAACAACTCTCCCTGGGGGTAGTTACTATTAACAACCAGTCTTTTTATAAATTATTATTTCACAGGTGGTATGTCACTGGGAAGGTCAGTACAGTAAATCCTCCCCCTCAGCACAGCCTGTTGAACATTGCTTTGCATTATCAGTACGCAAGGCTGTTAGCATTGGGGAGATTACTTTTAACGTTGACCCATGTGCCCCTCCAGGCACCATTTTGGAGCTGCTGCTCAGACTCTCCAACCGCCGGCCCCTCCCACTGCCGCCTCTCCAACCGCCGGCCCCTCCCACCGCCGGCCCCTCCCACTGCCCCCTCTCCAACCGCCGGCCCCTCTCCAACCGCCGGCCCCTCCCACTGCCCCCTCTCCAACCGCCGGCCCCTCCCACTGCCCCCTCTCCAACCGCCGGCCCCTCCCACTGCCCCCTCTCCAACCGCCGGCCCCTCCCACTGCCCCCTCTCCAACCGCCGGCCCCTCCCACTGCCCCCTCTCCAACCGCCGGCCCCTCCCACTGCCCCCTCTCCAACCGCCGGCCCCTCCCACTGCCGCCTCTCCAACCGCCGGCCCCTCCCACTGCCCCCTCTCCAACCGCCGGCCCCTCCCACTGCCCCCTCTCCAACCGCCGGCCCCTCCCACTGCCCCCTCTCCAACCCGCCGGCCCCTCCCACTGCCCCCTCTCCCACCGCCGGCCCCTCCCACTGCCCCCTCTCCAACCGCCGGCCCCTCCCACTGCCGCCTCTCCAACCGCCGGCCCCTCCCACTGCCCCCCTCTCCAACCGCCGGCCCCTCCCACTGCCCCCTCTCCAACCGCCGGCCCCTCCCACTGCCGCCTCTCCAACCGCCGGCCCCTCCCACTGCCCCCTCTCCAACCGCCGGCCCCTCCCACTGCCCCCTCTCCACCGCCGGCCCCTCCCACTGCCCCCTCTCCAACCGCCGGCCCCTCCCACTGCCCCCTCTCCAACCGCCGGCCCCTCTCCCCCTCCGGCCCCCCGCCGGCCCCTCTCCCCCTCCCCCTCCGGCCCCTCGCCCCCTCTCCCCCCCGCCGCCCCTCGCCCCCTCTCCCCCCGCCGGCCCCTCGCCCCCTCTCCCCCAGCCGGCCCCTCGCCCCCTCTCCCCCAGCCGGCCCCTCGCCCCCTCTCCCCCCGCCGGCCCCTCGCCCCCTCTCCCCCCGCCGGCCCCTCGCCCCTCTCCCCCCGCCGTCCCCTCGCCCCCTCTCCCCCCGCCGGCCCCTCGCCCCTCTCCCCCCGCCGGCCCTCGCCCCCTCTCCCCCTCTCCCCCCGCCGGCCCCTCGCCCCCTCTCCCCCCGCCGGCCCCTCGCCCCCTCTCCCCCCGCCGGCCCCTCGCCCCCTCTCCCCCCGCCGGCCCCTCGCCCCCTCTCCCCCCGCCGGCCCCTCGCCCCCTCTCCCCCCGCTGGCCCCCCTCCCCCTCTCCCCCCGCCGGCCCCCCTCCCCCTGCAGGCCCCTCCCACTCCCCACCCGCAGGCCCCTTCCACGGCCCTCCACACAGTCAGTCACGTGGGGTTGGAATCAAACCCTGGTGTCTGGCTATGAGGCAGCAGTGTAACCACTGTGCCGCCCAGATGGAAAACTCAGTAAGATTTGGATTATGCGCGTACATTATCTGAATATGACTGCTCGAGGGAAAACAGGTTTTTCATTCTGGTATCTTCTGATTGATGTAAACTTAACTTGCTGTTTTCACTTTTTTAATAAATGCTTGCTTTAATGGCAGAGTGCAGTGTTCTGTTCGCAAGGATGTATTTATACATGCACAAATGTAGGTATACATGAAATATTTTCTGTTTGAAAAAGACTATGATTATATGACATACTGAAGGTGAAGCCAAGGATGAATTTCCACTTTTGCGTGGACAATAAAGCTCTATTCTATTCCACTGTATTTGGGCCAGGCTTTCACTTCCCCATTGACGTTTGGAAGTATTTTTAAGGGCTAAATGCTCAGTAACTCACCCCATTTCATATTGCCTGCAGCAGGCTTCTCTAAAGTCAGTCACTGGCGAGAGCTCTGCATGGATCGGTTGTCCATTGAACCAGCGATTATTCAGATCATTCACAGCCTTTTCTGCATCTTCTTCATGGCGAAACTGAAGCAGGGGAAAAGTAGAGTCAGAGAACTTGAACAAGGATTGCCGAGTTAAAAAATATACTCAAGTATTCGGAGGGGGGAGGGGCGGCGTGGAAAAGAATGGAGATGGCGTCATGTAGAGGTACGAGCCTGGGTGCCATGGTAACGGCGCCGTTGCCACTCTTCCCCTAAGAGGTTTACCACGAGCCCGGTGGTGGCGGCGACCCTAAGAATCTGGGGACAGTGGAGACGGCATCGGGGGGAAACAGGGGGCTCAATGGAGGCTCCATTGGGTGGCAACCATCGGTTCATCCCAGGGAACACGGATGGGGGATTTAGGGGGTGGCAGAGGGTGGGCATCAGTAAATGGAGGGACCTGTTTATTGGCGGGAGGTTTGCGGGCCTGGGGGAACTGGAAGATAAATTTGGGCTTCCCCAAGGGAACATGTTCAGATACTTGCAGGTAAAGGCGTTTGCTAGGCGACAGGTAGAGGGATTCCCTTTGCTGCCCTCGCAGGGGACGATGGACAGAGTGCTTTCGGGGTTGTGGGTCGGAGAGGGGAAGGTGTCTGACATCTATACGGTAATGCAGGAGGTGGAGGAGTCGTCAGTGGAGGAGCTGAAGGCTAAATGGGAGGAGGAACTCGGGGAGCAGATAGAGGACGGAACTTGGGCGGATGCCTTGGAGAGAGTCAACTCCTCCTCCTCATGTGCGAGGCTTAGTCTCATCCAATTTAAGGTGCTGCACCGGGCCCACATGTCCAGGACTAGGATGAGTAGGTTCTTTGGGGGTGAGGACAGGTGCACCAGATGTTCAGGGAGTCCAGCGAACTACGCCCATATGTTCTGGGCATGCCCAGCACTGGAAGAATTCTGGAAGAGGCCGGTGTCCTGGCCTTTGCGTCCCTAGTAGCCCGACGAAGGATTCTGCTACAGTGGAAGGATGCGAGGCCCCCCAAGTGTGGAGACCTGGATCAGTGACATGGCGGGATTTATAAAATTGGAAAGGGTCAAATTTGCCCTGAGGGGGTCAATACAAGGGTTCTATAAATGATGGCAGCCTTTTCTGGACTTCCTGGCTCAAAGATAGATATCTTGGTCAATAGCAGCAGCAACCCGGGGGGGGGGGTGGTTCTATTATGTAACTTAATATTGTGTTAATTTGCATTGTTGTTAAAATGCTGTGTTGTTCATGGAGGTGGGGCGAATGTTTATGATTGCTAATATTATTGTTATTTTTGGTATTTTATTATGGTTCGTTGTTGTATAAATTCAAAATTTTTCAATAAAAATTATTTCAAAAAAAAATAATAATATATATACTCAAGTCATTGAATATCCCAAAGGAAACATCCCACCAAAATGATAACCCCCACCAGGCAGCCTCATTGGCAAAGCTCCAGTTTCACAACACTCTCAATACCGCCCCTTTGGACAGAAAGTGCCCAAATTCTCACCTTTACATAGACATTTCCAACCAGGTGATCACCCAGATTGTCACAGACATTCATCTCTTCAATTTCACCATATTTTTCCTCCATTTCTGTAAAGACCTCCTTTCAAAAAAAGATAACAGTTGTTAGGCACATTGGCATTGGGGCAGTATGATATCCAATTTCACAAAAAAATACATGTTGTCAAGCTTTTTGGGCTTACACTCATCAGGAAAACAATGCCAAATTTCAAAGGGAACAACAATTTATACTGCACGAGAAAAGGGGTATTGATTGGTTGGCAAGTTGGCTGATAGTTGAAACATTGCCATGGCAAATGCACCAGGAAGCTATTCTATAGAAACCCTACAGTGCAGAAGGCCATTCAGCCCATCAAGTCTGCACCAACCCTCCAAAACAGGACTCCACCTAGTCCCCCCCCCCCCCAATCCCACACATTGATCATGACCAATCCACCTAACCTGCACATTTTTGGACTTTAGGAGGAAAACGGAGCGCCCGGAGGAAACCCACAGACATGGGGAGAACGTGCAAACTCCGAACAGACAGTGACCCATGGTCGGAATAGAAACCAGCCCCCTAGCCCTTCAAGCCCACTCCGCCATTCATTATCATCTTTGATCATCCAACTCAATAGCCTATTCCACCGTTCCCCCATATCCTTTGATTCCCTTCACCCCAAGCGCTGTATCTAACTGCTTCTTGAAACCATGCAATGTTTTGGACTCAACTACTTCCTGTGGTAACGAACTCCACAGGCTCATCACACTCTAGGCAAAGAAATTTCTCCTCATCGCTGTCCTAAATGGTCTACGCCATATCCTCAGACTGAGAGCCCTGGTTCTGGACACGCCACCATCGGAAACATCCTTCCTGCATCTAACCCAGTCCTGTTAGAATTTTATAGGTGTCTATGAGATCCCCCCTCATTCTTCTGAACTTACAACCGAATCAATCTCACTTCATAAGCCAGTCCTGCCATCCCAGGAATCAGTCTGGTAAACCTTCGCTGCACTCCCTCGAGAGCAAGAACATCCTTCCTCAGATAAGGAGACCAAAACTGCACACAGTACTCCAGGTTAAGACCTCACCAAGGCCCTGTAATTGCAGTAAGACAACTCTGCTCATGCAGAACAAAGAAAAGTACAGCACAGGAACAGACCCTTCGGCCCTCCAAGCCTGCGCCGACCATGCTGCCCGTCTAAACTAAAATCTTCTACACTTCCGGGGTCCATATCCCTCTATTCCCATCCTATTCATGTATTTGTCAAGATGCCCCTCAAACGTCACTATTGTCCCTGCTTCCACCACCTCCTCCAGCAGCGAGTTCCAGGCACCCACTACCCTCAGTGTAAAAAAAATTGCCTCGTGCATCTCCTCTAAACCTTGCCCCTCGCACCTTAAATCTATACCCCCTAGTAATTGACCCCTCTACCCTGGGAAAAAGTCTCTGACTATCCATAAGACAAGGAAACAGAATTAGGCCACTTGGCCCATCGAGTCTGCTCCACCATTCAATCATGGCTGATATTTTCTCATCCCCATTCTGCTGCCTTCTCCCATAACCGCTGACAAAAGATGTGAAAGGTCAAACAGCAGAGAAACTATCAGAGGATGAACTGTAGATGTGGGGGGAGGGGAAGGGGGAAGCAAAGAGGAGAAAGGTGCTTAAGATTGGGGGGGAAAATTAAATGTATATTAAGTATGTATATTAGGAAAGAAAGAAATGGTAAAAGACAGTTAAAATGAAATGAAAACAAATGGGTCGAGGTGGGGCTGATCATCTGAAGTTGTTGAATTTGATGTTCAGGCCGGAAGGCTGTAGCGTGCCTAACCGGAAGATGAGATGTTGTTCCTCCAGTTTGCGTTGCTCTTCACTGGAACATTGCAGCAGGCCAAGAACAGACATGTGGGCATGGGAGCAGGGTCTTTTGTTAAAATGGCAAGCAACAGGAAGGTCAGGATCCTGAATGCGCACAGACCGAAGATGCTCAGCAAAGCGATCACCCAGTCTGCGTTTGGTCTCTCCGATATAGAGGAGACCACATTGGGAGCAGCGAATGCAATAGACCTCTGATGACCTCAGTTCATCCTCTGATGTTAGTTTCCCTGCTGTTTGACCGTTCACATCTTTTGTCCTCTCTGGGGACTGCCATTAACACTCTTTCCCCTTGGTTTCTGTGGCCATTAGCACCAAGTTTCCCTGGGTTTCTGTGGCTATGACTCATCTTTCATTCTCACTCCACAGTATAAATATTTCCCACTCTCTGTCTGTTAGCTTTGACAAAGAGTCATCGGACTCAAAACGTTAGCTCTTCTCTCCCTACAGATGCTGCCAGACCTGCTGAGAGTTTCCAGCATTTTCCCTTTCGTTTCAGATTCCAGCATCTGCAGTAATTTGCTTTTATCCAGTGTTCAACTCACTGCCACCTCTCTTCCATGAATGCTACCCTGAAGAAGTACTGCTCTTCTCTCCGACAGGATTTCCGCAAGTCCTTCCCTCACTATCCTACTTCACTGCTTTCCATTTCTCTCAGTGTTGGACAAGGTATTTACCAAGACTCGCTTCCACAGCCATATTTCCCTCCTCAGTGACTGTCTTCGTCTCCGACTTACTCCATGGGGATTTCACCCTGCATGTAACCTCCAGGATTACAGGTACCTCCAGGATATACAACATTCTTCCAACTGCTGCTCTCGCCGCATCCTGAAAGCCACACTCAGTGCCATGCGCTGCCACATGAAGATACTCAACATCTCTTTCCAATAGCACCGTCTTACTCTCTCTGAAAGCTGTCCCTGTCCCCAGTTTCATTTCATCTTTCACATAATTCGACGTCTTAACAAGAATCTTTTCCTGTTTCTTACAGATGGTAAGGAACGCAAGCTTCAACAACTCATCAACACCACAGCCCATCTCAGACCCTCCACCAGTCCCAATCCCTCGTACTCCATTTCTCCCAGTATCAACACTGCTGCACATCCCAGGCCCCCCACCAATCCTAATCCCTCGTACCCTATTTCTCCCAATCCCAGCCCTTGCCGCGTGTTCACCATACCCTCTGACCTTCCCCTCTCTGAGGCCGAGCGGGCTGTTCTCAGCAAAGGACTCAGCTGTGTACCCTTAAGTCCCCACCTCAACGAATTCCGAGCTCGACATGATGTTGAACTCTTCTTTCGTTGCCTTCGTCTCCGTGCCCACTTCTTTGGGCAAGAATCCTCACCCTGTTCCACTGATCCTTTCATGTGCCTCCAACATTCTGCCACCAAGTGGAAGCCCCCCCCCCCCCCCCCCCCCCCCCCCCCCGGCCGGGACAATAACCCGCCCTTGATCTTTTCATTGAGAACTGTCGACGGGACATTGGCGTTCTTAATTTTTCTGCCCCCTCACCCATTCCAACCTCGCTCCTTCTGAACTTTCTGCTCTTCACTCTGTCAGGTCTAACCCCGACTTTGTCATCAAACCTGCCGACAAAGGGGGTGCTGTTGTCGTCTGCCTCCCTAAAAACTCCTGCCATTGCTGTTCCATTGTCTTCCCTGCTAGGCTCCTTTTCCAATCAACTCTGGCCAGCTCCGCCCTCATGTCTTTGTAGTTACCCTGATTTAATTGTAATACTGTTACATCAGATTGCAGCTTCTCCCTCTCAAATTGCAGGGTAAATTCTATCATATTGTGGTCACTGCTCCCTAAGGGTTCCTTCAACTTAAGTTCCCTCATCAAGTCTGCCTCATTACACATCACCAAATCCAGAATTGCCTGTTCCTTAGTAGGCTCTGTCACAAGCTGCTCCAAAAAAACCATTGTAGACATTCCAAATTCCATTTCCACTACCAACCTGATTTTTCCAGTCCATCTGCATATTGAAGTCCCCCATGAATATTGTAATATTGCCTTTTTTACATGCCTTTTCTATTTCCGGATTTATTTTCTGCCGCACATCCTGACTACTGCTATGGGGCCTGTACATAACTCCCATCAGGGTCTTTTTACCTTTGCGATTTCTCAACTCTACCCACAGAGATTCTATGCCTTCAGATCCTATATTGCTCCTTGCTATCGATTTAACTTCATTCCTTACTAACAATGCAACCCCGCCCCCTTTGCCCACCTGCCTGTCCTTTCGATAGGACATATATCCTTGGATATTTAGATCCCAGCCCTGATCCCCTTGCAGCCACGTCTCTGTGATGCCCACAACATCGTATCGGCCAATTTCAAAGTGCGTACCAAGCTCATTTACCTTGTTCCGTATACTGCGCACATTTAGGTACAACACCCTCAATCCTGCTTTGACCACCTCCCTTTTCACACTCTCCTCAGTCACTGTACCCTCCACTGTGGCCCTTTTTGATTTTTGACTATGGCTTCTCTGCCTTACACTTTCCCCCTTACTGCTTTTCGAATCTGGCCCCGGTTTAAACCCCCCCCCCCCCCCCCCGCCTTCCTACATCAGATCCCATCCCCCTGCCACATTAGTTTAAACCTTCCCCAACAGCTCCAGCAAATACCCTCCTGGGCATCCACTCTGTCTATGCCCCTCAATTTTGTCGTTCCAGTGAGAACAAACCTGAGTTTATTCAACCGCTCCTCATAGCTAATGCCCTCCATACCAGGCAACATCCTGGTAAATCTCTTCTGCACCCTCTCTAAAGCCTCCACATCCTTCTGGTAGTGTGGCGACCAGAATTGAACCCTATAATCCAAGTGTGGCCGACCTAAGGTTCTATACAGCTACAACATGACTTTCCAATTTTTATACTCAGTGCTCCGGCCAAACGTAGAATCATAGAATTTACAGTGCAGAAGGAGGCCATTCATGATGCTTAGCATAAATGCTTCACAGCTCCAGGGTCCCAGGTTCGGTTCCCGGCTGGGTCACTGTCTGTGCGGAGTCTGCACGTCCTCCCCGTGTGTGCGTGGGTTTCCTCCGGGTGCTCTGGTTTCCTCCCACAGTCCAAAGATGTGCGGGTTAGGTGGATTGGCCATGCTAAATTGCCCGTAGTATCCTAAAAAGTAAGGTTAAGGGGGGGTTGTTGGGTTACGGGGAGAGGGTAGATACGTGGGTTTGAGTAGGGTGATCATTGCTCGGCACAACATCGAGGGCCGAAGGGCCTGTTCTGTGCTGTACTGTTCTATGTTCTATTCGGTCCATCGAGTCTGCACCGGCTCTTGGAAAGGGCACCCTACCCAAGGTCAACATCTCCACCCTATCCCCATAACCCAGTAACCCCACGCAACACTAAGGGCAATTTTGGACACTAAGGGCAATTTATCATGGCCAATCCACCTAACCTGCACATCTTTGAACTGTAGGAGGAAACCGGAGTACCCGGAGGAAACCCATGCATACACGAGGAGGATGTGCAGACTCTGCACAGACAGTGACCCAAGCCGGAATCGAACCTGGGATCCTGGAGCTGTGAAGCAATTGTGCTATCCACAATGCTACCGTGCTGCCCAATAAAGGCAAGCATGCCGTATGCCTCCTTGATTACCTTCTCCACCTGTGTTGCCCCTTTCAGTGACCTGTACATTTAGATCTCTCTGACTGTCAATACTCTTGACGGTTCTACCATTCACTGTATATTCCCTACCTGTATTAGACCTTCCAAAATGCATTACCTCACATTTGTCCGGATTAAACTCCATCTGCTATTTCTCCGCCCAAGTCTCCAAACGAACTAAATCCTTCTGCATCCTCTGACAGTCCTCATCGCTATCTACAATTCCACCAACCTTTGTGTCGTCCGCAAACTTACTAATCAGACCAGTTACATTTTCCTCCAAATCATTTATACATACTACGAACAGCAAAGGTCCCAGCACTGATCCCTGCGGTACACCACTAGTCACAGCCCTGCAATCAGAAAAGCACCCTTCCATTTCTACTGTCTGCCTTCTATGACCAAGCCAGTTCTGTATCCATCTTGCCAGCTCACCCCTGATCGCATGTGACTTCACCTTTTGTACCAGTCTGCCATGAGGGACCTTGTCAAAGGCCTTACTGAAGTCCATATTGGCAACATCCACTGCCCTACCTGCATCAATCATCTTTGTGACCTGGCAAATGTTCATCCTGGAGTTCAGTTACTAGTGGTGTACCGCAAGGATCTGTTTTGGGGCCACTGCTGTTTGTCATTTTTATAAATGACCTGGAAGAGGGTGTAGAAGGATGGGTTAGTAAATTTGCAGATGACACGAAGGTCGGTGGAGTTGTGGATAGTGCTGAAGGATGTTATAGGATACAGAGGGACATAGATAAGCTGCAGAGCTGGGCTGAGAGGTGGCAGATGGAGTTTAATGCGGAAAAGTGTGAGGTGGTTCACTTTGGAAGGAGTAACAGGAATGCAGAGTACTGGGCTAATGGCAAGATTCTTGGTAGTGTAGATGAACAGAGAGATCTCGGCATCCAGGTACATAAATCTCTGAAAGTTGCCACCCAGGTTAATAGGGCTGTTAAGAAAGCATATGGTGTGCTAGCCTTTATCAGCAGGGGGATTGAGTTTCGGAGCCACAAGGTCATGCTGCAGCTGTACATAACTCTGGTGCGGCCGCACCTGGAGTACTGCGTGCAGTTCTGGTCACCGCATTATAGGAAGGATGTGGAAGCTTTGGAAAGGGTTCTGAGGAGATTTACTAGGATGTTGCCTGGTATGGAGGGAAGGTCTTACGAGAAAAGGCTCAGGGAATTGAGGTTGTTTTTGTTAGAGAGGAGAAGGCTGAGAGGTGACTTAATAGAGACATATAAGATAGTCAGAGGGTAAGATAGGGTGGACAGTGAGAGTCTTTTTCCTCGGATGGTGATGACCAACACGAGGGGACATAGCTTTAAATTGAGGGGTGATAGATATAGGACAGATGTCAGAGGCAGTTACTTTACTCAGAGAGTAGTAGGGGTGTGGAACGCCCTGCCTGCAACAGTAGTAGACTCGCCAACTTTAAGGGCATTTAAGTGGTCACTGGATAGACATATGGATGAAAATGGAATAGTGTAGGTCAGATAGGCTTCAGATGGTTTCACAGGTCGGCGCAACATCGAGGGCCGAAGGGCCCGTACTGCGCTGTAGTGTTCTATGTTCCTCGAAAAACTCTTATCAAGTTAGTGAGAAACAACATCCCCTTCATAAAACCGTGCTGCCTCTCACTAATACATCCACTTGCTTCCAAATGGGAGTAGATCCTGTCTCGAATAATTCACTCCAGTAATTTCGCTACCGCTGACTAAGGCTCACCGGCCTTTAGTTCTCTGGATGATGTTTGCTACCCTTCTTAAACAAAGGAACAACATTGGCTATTCTCCAGACTCAACATCCACCAAGGGGCAGCATGGTAGCATTGTGGATAGCACAATCGCTTCACAGCTTCAGGGTCCCAGGTTCGATTCCTACTTGGGTCACTGTCTGCGCGGAGTCTGCACATCCTCCCCGTGTGTGCGTGGGTTTCCTCCGGGTGCTCCGGTTTCCTCCCACAGTCCAAAGATGTGCAGGTTAGGTGGATTGGCCATGCTAAATTGCCCTTAGCGTCCAAAATTGCCCTTAGTGTTGGGTGGGGTTACTGAGTTATGGGATAGGGTGGAGATGTTGACCTTGGGTAGGGTGCTCTTCCCAAGAGCCAGAGCAGACTCGATTGGCCGAATGGCCTCCTTCTGCACTGTAAATTCTATGATAATCTATGAATTCCATCTCTTTGTTGAATACTGATGAAAAGTATTCATTTAGTACCCCGCTCATTTCCTCTTGCTCCACACAGATTCCCTCCCCAGTCCTTCAGTGGGTCAACCCTTTCCCTGGCTACCATCTTGCTTTTAATGTGTGTGTAAAAAGCCGTGGGATTTTCCTTAACCCTATTTGCCAATGACTTTTTGTGACCTCTTCTAGCCCTCCTGACTCCTTGCTTAAGTTCCTTCCTACTTTCTTAATATTCCACACAGGCTTCGTCTGTTCCCAGCCTTCTAGCCCTGACAAATGCCTCCTTTTTCTTTTTGATGAGGCCTACAATATCTCTCATTATCCAAGGTTCCTGAAATTTGCAATATTTATCCTTCTTCCTTACAGGAACATGCAGGTCCTGAATTCCTTTCAACTGACATTTGAAAGCCACCCACATGTCAGATGTTGATTTACCCTCAAACATCCGCCCCCAATCTAGGTTCTTCAGTTCCCGCCTAATATTGTTATAATTAGCCTTCCCCCAATTTAGCACATTCACCCTAGGGCCACTCTTATCCTTGTCCACCAGCACTTTAAAACTTACTGAATTGTGGTCACTGTTCCCAAAATGCTCCCCGACTGAAACTTCTACCGCCTGGTCGGGCTCATATCCCAATACCAGGTCCAGTGCAGCCCTTTCCCTATTTGGAATATCTACATATTGTTTTAAGAAGCCCTCCTGGGTGCTCCTTGCAAACTCTGCCCCGTCCAAGCCCCTAGCACTAAGTGAGTCCCAGTCAATATTGGGGAAGTTGAAGTCTCCCATCACAATAACCCTGTTGTTTTTACTCTTTTCCAAAATCTGACTACCTATCTGCTCCTCTATCTCCCGCTGGCTGTTGGGAGGCCTGTAGTAAACCCCCAACATTGTGACTGCACCCTTCTTATTCCTGATCTCCACCCCTTTTACAGCCCCCTCTATCCCGCCTGAAACATCTAAATCCTGGAATGTTTAGCTGCCAATCCTGTCCTTTCCTCAACCAGGTCTCTGTAATGGAAACAACATCATAGTTCCAAGTACTAATCCAAGCTCTCAGTTCATCTGCCTTACCTGTTATACTTCTTGAATTAAAACATATGCACTTCAGGCCAGCAGTCCCGCTGTTTTCAGCAACATCTCCCTGTCTGCTCTTCCTCAGAGCCATACTGGCCCTATTCCCTAGTTCTTCAATTTTTTCACCAGTGCTCCGAAAGCTATTGATTCAAAACAAACCTGCTGGACTTTAACCTGTTTTAAGACTTCTTACTTTTTTTTATCCAGAGGGTGGCGACAGTCTGGAATGCACTGCCTGGAGGGTGGTAGAGGCAGGTTGCCTCACATCCTTTGCGCCGACCATTTATCCTAATCTAAGATCAACCTAACCTGCACCCCTTCAATTTACTGCTGTCCATGTGCCTGTCCAAGTGTTGCTTAAATGTCCCTAATGACTCGGACGCCACCACCTCTGCTGGCAGTGCTTCCACACACCCACCACTCTGTGTAAAAGAACCTTCCTCTGACATCTCTATATCTTCCTCCAATCACCTTAAAATTATGTACTCTCGTGACAGCCATTTCCACCCTGGGGAAGTCTCTTGCTATCCACTCTATCCATGCCTCTCATCGCCTTGTACACCTCTATCAAGTCACCTCTCTTCCTGCTTCGCTCCAGTGAGAAAAGCCCTAGCGCCCTCAACCTTTCATCATGAGACATGCCCTCCATTCCAGGCAGCATCCTGGTAAATCTCCTCTGTACCCTGTAGCCACCTGGGGTGACCACTGCCCAAACACAAAATGGAAGATTGCAAGGAATGCAGGGAAAATGGACAGGTTGTAAAAGGCAAGCAGCTTGCAGAGTGCTTGTATATTTGGACTGCTGCAGAAACCAGTTTTGGCTGCTGCCGAAACCAGACAACACTATGAAAAGAAACAGTTAACATATTATCAATGAGGCGATACCGGGCGATCCCCAGGCACAAAAGAAGAAACAAGTTAACACTAATCGATACATTCAATGGAAGGCCTGACTTTACGGCGCAAAAGAAGCCCAAAACAATGAGTCCCAAGAACCGCCCCAGTGATCGAGATACTGCCCCGTTATTGGGGAATTCAAATCAATCGATTGGGAAGAGACCCAATCGATTGTGAGAGTATAGAGGGTCCGCCCAGGTGGGCGCAAGACCCTGAGAGGAGTATAAGACAGAGACTGCGACCCCAGCTCTCTCTCTCTGCCAGCCTCTCCTTGACCAGCCAGCCCTCCCAGCAGAACACCGTTGCAGCAGAAGAGCCTTGAGGAGGAGAGGTCGGGACACCAGCCGCCAACAAGTAAGTGTCACAACACACGCTACGGGAATAGACACTCCTGACCCCTTTAGACCATAACCACTGGAAGCCTGCGGACCCAGGACAAAGCTAGAAGCCGTTGTTCCCTGATCCGGTAGTCCCCTTGTCCAGATAAGTATTTGGCCTATTAGTGGTAGGATTAACCTAGTCTTATAGTTTATATGCATGATTAGTAAATTACTGTAATATAATAAACGTGTCTTGTTTGAACTTACTAACTGGTGTATGGTTTTATTGCTTTGAACTTGACCTTGAAACTTGTGGTGGTATCTTAACAATACCTGGCGACTCCAAAGCTAAGTAACGAAACAGAGCCAAATTGAGTGTTAAGCACACTCACCCAGAACGAGCAACAACCCTCTCCAAAGCATCCACATCCTTCCTATAATGAGGCAACCAGAACTGGATACAATATTCCAAGTGTGGTCTAACCAGGATTTTTAAAAGCTGCAGCAAAACCTCGCGGCTCTTAAACTCAATCCCTCTGTTAATGAAAGCCAACACACCATATGCCTTTTTAAACAACCCTATCAACCTGGGTGGCAACTTTGAGGGAACCATATATATGTGGACCCGAAGATCCCTCTGTTCCTCCACAGTTTCAAGAATCCTGCCTTCACCATTCAAATTCAACCCTACAAGCAAGTGACATCACCACCACGCCAGTGTCTCCCCCAAAAGAGCCAATTGAAAACCATTTAAGACCTAACTTAGGAGTACTGGCTGCAATATTGGGCTCTTCGCTGTTGGAAGAACATTGAGATTTTGGTGAATAGGAGCACAGATTCAGTGGAATGTTGTGTGGTTACGGAAATGTGTGTCAAAAAAGACGCATGGGAGGTGTTTTTCATTAGAGCACCAATTAGGGGCCAAGATAGAAATATTTTATGCAATGACAGGATTGAATGGGGTATATAGAGGCGGACTCTTTCTTGTAGTTACGCTACATCGTGCTAATGTCACTAGCTACAGAGACCCAAGTTAATGGTCCAGGTAATGAGGGTTCACATTCCGCTACAGCAACTGATGGAATTTAAATTCAATTAATAAATCTGGAATATAAAAATGCCAGTCTCAGGAATGGTGACAAATACCATCTGGTTCATTAGCTTTTAGGGAAGGAAATTTGCCGTCCTTACCTGGTCTGGCCTACATGCGACTCCAGACCCACAGCAATGTGGTTGACCCACAACTGGGTAACAGTTCAAGGGCAAATAGGGACGGGCAACAAATGCTGGCTTTGCCAGCAATGTCCTCATCCCATGAAAGAATAAAGAACAAAACGTTTAAGAGGCAAGGATGAGATACAAAATTAACCACCGAGATTGAAAAGATACCAGGAGAAACTTCTTCATAGTTGCAAAGCTGTGGAATTAACTTCCAAGGTTAGGAGTTACAGCAGAAACAGTGTAAACATTCAAGGTTAGATTGGATAGCTACAAGATGTGGAGGAAGCTGAAGGTGATAAAGGCAGTTAAATGCAATTCAGACTATTTGATTATTGAGGACAATGATATAGATTGGTTGGGGTGAAACTCCTCCTCTCATGATGGAAGGCAAACCTTTGCCCCCAGTTAGTTTTGAATTCATATCTAAAAGGAGCAAACAAACTCCTCTCCCAAAAATGTAAATGTATTTATATTCTCCGAAATCTTGGTCCAAATTGTGGACAACTTGTTTTTCTTGGCTGTATTTCCAATAGATGACATCATGGATGCAAAACACTCAGATGGAAGAATGAAACCGACCTAGTCACTGCAAGGAAAGCAGATAGCAATTTCACATCATCCAACTGCACATAAATCAAGAAAGCACGCATCACTTACCTCAAAGAACTCATCATAATGTTCCTGCATTTCAACATCACCAACAGCACCTAACAAGAGACACAAATTGACAAGCTTCATACAGTCACAGTTGACGTCAAACCCGACACGTTTAACAAAGCTGCAGTATCCGATTGACCTTATACAAATCATGCCGAACAAACAAAATTCTTAAATACACTCTTCCACCTTAGATACTCGAAAACAAGAGCCTTTTTCACCCCAGTATATTCCAAATACAGCTTTGATTTGATGTATTATTGTCACATGTATTAGTATACAATGAAAAGTGTTGTTTCTTGCATTCTATACAGACAACGCATACCCTACAGAGAAAGGAAGGAGAGACTGCAGAATATAATGTTACAGCTTGGTGTTTAAAGGCCCTTTCTGCATCCATGTATATTTCCAGTTTCAACTGATTTGAGCAGATTATTGACACTCTCATTAGACAGATTCTCGATTTAGGGTGGAGCACAGCTCACATTAATTTTAAAAACAAGGACATTTAAAAAGGCTAATTCAACATAAAATAACAAAAGGACAAACAAATGCCAGGTTTATATGACATTCAGTGTGAGATTCTCAATGCCAGATGATCTCCAGCCAATTGCCTGAGAAACAAAAATAATTTGGTTTGAAATCCCAGTTACAATTCCCAGATCTCAGGGCAGCACGGTGGCACAACGGGTTGCCTCACAGCGCCGAGGACCCAGGTTCGATCCAGGCTCTGGGTCACCATCCGTGTGGAGTTTGCACATTCTGTGGGAGGGATGAACAGTATTTGTCACGGTTCCTGTGGGAGGGATGGACAGTATTTGTCACGGTTCCTGTGGGTGGGATGGACAGTATCTGTCACAGTTCCTGTGGGAGGGATGGACAGTATCTGTCACGGTTCCTGTGGGAGGGATGGACAGTATCTGTCACGGTTCCTGTGGGGAAGGGCGGACGGTATTTGTCACGGTTCCTGTGGGAGGGATGGACAGTATCTGTCACTATTCCTGTGGGAGGGATGGACAGTATCTGTCACTATTCCTGTGGGAGGGAAGGACAGTATCTGTCACGGTTCCTGTGGGAGGGATGGACAGTATCTGTCACGGTTCCTGTGGGAGGGATGGACAGTATCTGTCACGGTTCCTGTGGGTGGGATGGACAGTATCTGTCACTATTCCTGTGGGAGGGAAGGACAGTATCTGTCACGGTTCCTGTGGGAAGGATGGACAGTATCTGTCACGGTTCCTGTGGGAGGGATGGACAGTATCTGTCACGGTTCCTGTGGGAGGGATGGACAGTATTTGTCACGGTTCCTGGGAGGGATGGACAGTATCTGTCACGGTTCCTGTGGGGAAGGGCGGACGGTATTTGTCACGGTTCCTGTGGGAGGGATGGACGGTATCTGTCACGGTTCCTGTGGGAGGGATGGACAGTATCTGTCACGGTTCCTGTGGGAGGGATGGACAGTATCTGTCACGGTTCCTGTGGGAGGGATGGACAGTATCTGTCACGGTTCCTGTGGGGAAGGGCGGACTGTATTTGTCACGGTTCCTGTGGGAGGGATGGACAGTATCTGTCACGGTTCCTGTGGGAGGGATGGACAGTATCTGTCACGGTTCCTGTGGGAGGGATGGACAGTATCTGTCACGGTTCCTGTGGGGAAGGGCGGACGGTATTTGTCACGGTTCCTGTGGGAGGGATGGACAGTATCTGTCACGGTTCCTGTGGGAGGGATGGACAGTATCTGTCACGGTTCCTGTGGGAGGGATGGACAGTATTTGTCACGGTTTCCTGTGGGGGGGGGGGGGGGGGGGGGGGGGGGGGGGGGGGGGGGGGGGGGGGGGTGGACAGTATCTGTCACGATTCCTGTGGGGAAGGGCGGACAGTATTTGTCACGGCTCCTGTGGGAAGTGCGGACGGTATTTGTAATGGCTCCTGTGGTTAAGGGCATACAGTATTTCTCATGGTTCCTGTGGGAAGGGTGGACGATATTTGTCATGGTTCCTGTGAGAGAGGAGGACAGTATTTGTCACAGCTGCTGCCTGTGGGGGGAGGGGCTGACAGTACGAGACATTTTGATGAATCAAACTGCAGATAGATGACAACCTTCTGTTTAATTTTAGTCACATTCTCTTCTAGCTTCCTGAAAGATCAGATAAATTATCGGAGCACATCTGAAAATAAGACATTGCTTTGTCTCGAAGCTAAGGCTACATGCCTGTCAGCAGACAGTGATAATCACTCGGGACGCTACAGCCTCTTTTTGCAAACTTCAGAATGGGGACAGGCAATGACACAAATAAATCATGGCTTCTAAATTAAAGAACTTACACCAAAGTAATATAAAAGACAATGGAAACATAGAATAGAAGCCTACTACACAAGACCAGTTTGTGTTTAATCTGCACCTTTATGATGCAATAGGACATTATCCACCCAATTAATACAAGTCATGCCAAACTGAAATGGACTGGTCAATCAAGGACACTGCAGCTTTTGGATTTATTAGTTACTGATCACACCCTGCCTGCAATCATTAAATTTCACACTTGATGTGGATCCAAGTCAAGCCCAGGCAGCCTGTTTAGTTACTGGGTCTCCTAGCCCCTGTACCAATCTTTGGCGGAAAGGTAACCTTATCTAAACTGCAGTCAAACTGAGCTTTCTATTAAGAGCCGTCAGGATAACCTTTCTACTCAGTGAAGGAAATGAAATGAAATGAAAATCACGAGTAGGCTTCAATGAAGTTACTGTGAAAAGTCCCTAGTCGCCACATTCCGGCGCCTGTCCGGGGAGTCTGGTACGGGAATCGAACCGTGCTGCTAGCCTGCCCTGGTCTGCTTTCAAAGCCCTGTGCTAAACCAACCCCAGTGCAGAAAGGGTGCAGAAATGCACCCTTTCCTAGCCCCCGTCAAGATCAAAACTCTCAGCTAAGGAATTATGGCTGCAAAATCCTGTTCTCTTTACTCCATGGGGCCCAGCACCAAACACTCCCAATGACCAAGAGTCAAGGAGGAAAATGGACAGGTTTGGGGTTCTTTTATGACAACAAGGGGATGATTTTATCTCTGGGTACAACCATGGGTTTTTAATCGAACACAGTCCAGTAAGTTTCATTTTACATTTACCCTGGAACAGATTGGTGTTACATATATCTTTCTTGTAATGATTAAATCGCTATCCTAGTCAGAAAGTTGGAGGGCTGGGGAACTCACAGATGGAGACATAGGTTTAGTGGGGAGGGGGCTGTGGGAGCAGCCCTAATCTTAGCTCGCCCTCTTGTCACAATCCCTTCCCTTCCCCTACTTCTTAGTCTAAATTAGGTGCTTGCAATATATCCCAGCAACTGTCCCAGTTAGAGATTTGAGTAGGAGATTCTGTGTTAAACAGACCTCAAAAGCCTTCCCAGCCGGTATGTTTGTAGCTCGAGGGGTTTTCCCCCTTACCTCAAACCCACCGACAACTGTGCTGTGACTGAGCTGTCCAAGCTGATAAGATACTGAGTGGGGCCTTTTTCTGGTGGCGCATAACAGCTTTTCAGAAAAGTCCCCAGATCTGTACATGCCAGAAACACGGAACAAGGGCCATTCACATTTACTGGTAAACTCCTGGTCTGAGCTATGGAAGAACCAAGCCGGACTTCAAATGAGCAAGTGCACAGTAAACCACTATGAACAAGATATAATTTAACTTATTCTTTAATTTCTGTCTAGTGCAATTAGACAATTCTTAAACATATACAAAAGAAAGAGGACATTTGGGCCCATGTTAACTTGGCACAACTATTACAAAGACCTACCCTCTGGGGGGACAATCTGCCAATCTGCAAGGGGAAATTGAAACTCACCTCATTAAACAGCAATAAAAGCCAGTCTCAGTAATGGTGACCACAAAACCATCAGATTGCCCTCGAACCCCATCTGCTTCAGCCCTGTTCTCAGGTTGACTAAATCTGCCGCCCTTACCCAATCTCGCCTAGGATTATTCCAGAACCACAGCAATTGGTTTGACTTTTAACTGCCCTCTGAAAAGGCACAGAAACCACCAGATTGTATGCAAGGTAGCAGCCTACCACCACCACAACAGCAATCAGGGATAGGCAACAGATGCTGGCCTTACAAGTGGTGCGTACATCCCATGAATGATTAAAATTAGACTGGAGGATTCATGTGGCATCAAACACCGAGGCTGCTCCACCCATTCAATATGATCAAGGCTGATCCTCGGCTTCAAATGCACTTTCCTGCCAGCTCCCCATATCACCAGTAAACCTAAGGGAGCAAACATCTCCCAATGTTTCCATGGAATGGCAATAAAAGCAAGGGATTTATGAAAGCACAACAATAATTCAATTGTGCTATCCACCTGACTAATCATTATTCAACCTCAAGCTATGAGCAGCAAGAATTTCAGCTTATCTTTCTGCCAAGGGTTCCTGCGGTTTAGAAGTCTCATCCTTGGATTTCCTAAACCCAATATTCGTACTGCAGTTGAACACAACCAAGGAAACAAACAGCAAATTTTTCTTATTTTGCTAAGGAAATAAACCTTGGAAAGCATTAGATCTGTGCTGCCAAGCTACATTGTACCCAAGTGTGGTACATGTGGCAAATTGAATATTGTTAGAATTATGGTATTTTGTAAACAACTACATTCTCCAAGGGGATCCCATCTCTACTTTCTGCCTTTATCATTTTATTCCATTATTATTCCAGGCTGCAATTAGTGAGAACTTCCCATTACAAGTTAATTAAAAAATCATTATAGAAGCCACTTTCCCCATCAATCCCTCGGCTGCATTCACTTTTTCCTCCCACCCCCCAAAACTGCTTCATTCAAGGACAAAATCCTGACTATCGCTGCACCCGAGCTTCCTGCTCCCTACCATAGGAACCTCTGATGTTCGACTCCGATGAATAACTAAACTAGACCACTTTGGCATTGGATGCTCTGTTCTGACCTCGGCTCCAAGGCTTAAGACACAAAGACACCCAATGCAACATTCCTGCACCTGGCTCAAGCTCAGTCAGAACAAGAGACTCCAAGCTGAAAGGGATTTTCAATTTGAGTCTGCTGCTCCAATCTTTGCCAACGACAGTGCTGCAACCCCCCCCCCCCCCCCCCCCCCCCCCCCCCCCCCCCCCCCCCCCCCACCCCAATATCCCACTGGAGCATCCTCACTGTTAGCCACCTGGTTGAGAAAATTGCAAGTTCACACATATACTAGACTTTGCTCAAACTATATTATTACAAAGTACTGAACACGATGACAAACACACATCCACCTGACTATAAATACAACTCGACAACCTGCAAATGCGTTTGTTAACTTACAGTGGAAACCGTCTGCTGTCTGGGTACAGTTTTGAGGGTTACGGTATAAGTTCAAGAGCGCAATGGTCTGAAATACAAAACGTAACAGGTTTTGACACCACATCTCTAAAAATATTCAACTTCAAACCTACTTCACTCCCTCTGATTTGAGGGTAGACTGCAAATGGGGAGCTGAAAAGAAAAAGTTAATCCCTTCAGAGTGAGGAGTCTTCATTTTCATCAGAACCCATCTGACAAAGCTGTGAAGATATGGAGTTAACATGATGTAACAGCAGCAGGACCACCAGTTACTAGGTCATATATCAGAATCATAAATTTGCCAAAGATGGAAGCTCACAAATATGCATTATAGTGAGCACCGTCTATAAAACCATTTGCTTTTCTGATGCATTTTGATTTAAACATGTCAGGAAGTGCAGCCACGGGACCACTGAAATTAGCAACAGCTTTACCACTGCAGACCCTCGCCCCACACTCCAGGGCCTTGGGTTCAATCAATACGTCAAAAATTGTCCTACTTGTAATTTTATACCATGAGATCCCCACAATTTAAGGAGAATTGAGGTTATTCGGAATCAGTATACTGGTCTTGAGTTGTGGGCATATCTCAGCAATGCATGGTACTGAAAAGCCTCTACTTACCCAGTGCGAGCTCACATTATTTAATCATCTCCAGCACCAAACTTGGTGCCTAGAATCCACTGCTTTTAGCACTCACTAACCAGGGTTTGATGTTTTTTGAGACATTCTCTTTAAGTCAAATGAATTATGTCCAGCCTTCCCAACTGGGTTAGGACATACTGATGCCCATGAAGACTGTGTCAACCTATGTGCACACTTAAGAGATTTGAATAGTAGTGCTTGTTGGAAAATGAACATCAAGCCCTGGATCAATGCCAACGTCATGGTTACGCCTCATCTTTGCTTGAGCTGGCCTCAAATCAGGAGACCAACAGATACTGCTCTACAAAACGGCCAAAACCCCAGATCTCCAATGGTGGGACTTACAGTGTGAGCCGTCAGCCGTCTGCGCACTATTTTGGGGATTACGGTAGATGTTTTGAATCAAGATGGTCTGCAGAAGAAAAAAAGGAAATCCCATTGGCTGCTGCACATAATGGAGAGGGCTGCAGAGTGGAGAGAACTCTGACATGATCATAAACATTGCTACATTCATGAGGCTACCCAGCACACAGCTCAATGCAACACGGCAGCCTACAGGTAGAGATGCAGCAAGACTCAATGACTTGGAAAGAAACTTTTCATTGGACTGGAAGTTATTTGGTGTCAGTGCTCCTCAGTTTGGCTAGATTTACAACCCCATCTTGGAGATTGCACCCTATCCCCCTCCCCAGGGTGGACAAGTTTAAGTGCTTACTTGAAAACCTCTACCCCACCCACTATGAAAAATGAATGAAAATCGCTTATCGTCACGAGTAGGCTTCAATGAAGTTACTGTGAAAAGCCCCTAGTCGCCACATTCCGGCGCCTGTCCGGGGAGGCTGGTACGGGAATCGAACAGTGCTGCTGGCCTGCTTGAAAAGCCAGCGATTTAGCCCAATGAGCTAAACCAGCCCCTCAAAACTACCCTCAAAAGGTAAGGCAGCACGATGGCGCAGTGGTTAGCACTGCTGCCTCACAGCGCTGAGGTCCCAGGTTCAATCCTGGCTCTGGGTCACTGTCCGTGTGGAGTTTGCACATTCTCCGTGTTTGCGTGGGTTTCGCCCCCACAAGCCATAGATGTGCAGGTTAGGTGAATTGGCCGCGCTATATTGCACCTTAATTGGAATTTTTTTTTAAAAAGTTAAAATTAAAATCAGCTGCAATTGTCTTTATAACCAGCAACTGCAGATTGAGAAATGATGTGAATGTGCCTGTAGCCCAAACCTGAACAGGCGTGCTACTGTTGAAGTCACCAACTTCAATAACCGTGGACATGTTGGAAAAGTTGCTTCTAGTTATGATCTAAAATGAATGCAGATGACATCACAGAAGAGCAAAAAATTTCCGAAACTCAACTTAATCTGCAATCAGAGGGAATGCACATTTAAAAACAGGTGACAGGTGGGACGGAAGGGAGGCTTTGAGGACTTTGATAGAATTCACAAGTGAGGATGACCACTCTCCCCTGGTGTAGGTAAAGCTCAGTACAAACTTCCTTTTTAAAAGCAGACTTCCCATCTCACCTAAAGATCAAAGTAAAACTTGTGCTGTCCAGTTCACTTGGAAACTTCTTACACCCACAAGTCAATCCTGTACCCAAATGTTTCACAAGGACAAGTCACTGAAGGGATACATCTGTTGCCACACAGATTTTGGTTTACTTCATGAGTGCAGTTCTCATCCTCGTGCACAGTTCGCCTGCAGGAACCTTCTGTTACCTTGAAGTAGCCAGAACTGTCAGTAGCACCAGGCTAATAGTTCAGTCAGCACAATCCTTACGGTCACCCGATGTTGATGCACTTTGAGAAAGTGCCACTGGAGAATGTCACCAATTTCTCTCTGGAAGATTTGCAGTATTTAACTAGGGAAAACTTTCACCAAGACTTACAAGTTCGCAGTAATGGAAGCTGCAATTTGAATGGAATATTTAAGCAGATTTTTAACAGGGATAAGACTTTAAAAGGGAAACATCTTGGTGCTTGGGCGCAGAGATACAAGCAGTTGGTATAATAGGAAAGCGGAGTACAAGTAGCCACCATCTTAAATCAAGCACAAGGGCGACACAGATTTACTCCCAGTTATGTTAATAGGAGATAGAAAAGTACAACTATAACCATGGAGCTTCCACATCTGTTCCCATTACAAAGCCAGAATGTCTTGGGCAGACAGATGCGTATTTTAATTCAGCAACTCGAAAAGCAAGCAGCATATGACAAGCAGCATCTGAGATGAAAGGCAGACAAAATGCTGATGAAGAGGTGCAGAAGAGGGTCCCATTAATTCCACATGCACCCCAAAAAGTCACCTCCCATAGGTCAGAAAAATAAATGCATCATTTGGTATAGTATCTAAGCACTGACAGTAAACAGATCAGTACCATCTCAGTATCAACTCTTGATGCGTCTCTAGTCTTCTGATAGGAGTAGGGACAGCTTCTGAATATTGGTCAGTGGTTCCTGCTACAAAATATACATGCACACAAGAATGGATTCACTGCTGTCCCTCAACAGTTAATCAGCCCAATGACTGTCATGGCCAATGATTAAATAAAATCTAACCAGCTGGCCAGAGACCATGCGTGGCTGATGGCAGCAAAACTGCACATGGGAAAAAGAAAAATGATTGCAAATCTCACGAGCTTGGATGCAATTGTGACAGAAAGGGAGATTGAAATGCTTTTCAAAGTTAACCCAAAAGGACTAACAGGCTTCTGGGACAGAATCAGGCAAATTGATATTCTTCAACGCAATCATTTGCTAAAAGAATTGCAACAGATTCCAATAATTCCATGCAACAGCTCAGACAGGAGTTGTGGAGAAGCAATGAGAAAAGGAAACGAAACACACAAGTTGCATTTCTTTATCTGATGACAAATTTGAATGTACTCTGACTGATGAGTCTGCGATCACGAGTAACCTCATGGATGTTGCAGGGAATCATGCAGTACCCAGTCTAATAATGCTCCTAAAGCCATTTGATATAGCCTTCAACCTAAACATTGACTAATATGGCAGCACCCCAGGATTGATGCATTAATTTGTATTCTTCTTAAGGCTGTAGTCTGCGGGAAAAGAAGCATTTCAACAATTGACTCCATTACAGCGCATCAAAATGGTAAATAGGAAAAACATTCTGCTCTATCCACCAGTTCAGATTCTGTCACACCGCAATTATGGAGAGGTACAAATGAGCTCTGACAATGTTACAATAAGGCAGAGATGTTCTGTAACTGTGCAGACGTGTACGTATACACACACACACGCACGCACAGTCAGTTTGGGAAATTCAGAGGTTTCTGAACTTTCCCCATTTTACACTTTACCAGGTGTCACAAGCGTTTGCCTTTCACTGCCTTGCAGCATCAAGCTCCCAGTGCACAACAGAACCACCCTGTCGCCATATCGTTTAAAGGAGAAAACAGTCAACCTGCATAGAGGACGAGCTGCAGATCAATTCTGGACGGTTCAAGACAGCAGGCGGAAAGCCAACCCAGCAGGAGCTTATTGGCAGCAGTTCTGCCACCCAGATTGTGGTGGATCCTAAATGTATCTGCTTGACTTTTTTTTAATATATAAATTTAATTACCCAATTATTTTTTCCAATTAAGGGGCAATTTAGCGTGGCCAATCCACCTGGGGTGGTCCCGGTGGATTGGAAATTAGGAAACGTGACGCCACTGTTTAAAAAAGGAGGTAGGCAGAAAGCAGGAAATTATAGGCCAGTGAGCTTAACTTCGGTAATAGGGAAGATGCTGGAATCTATCATCAAGGAAGAAATAGCGAGGCATCTGGATAGAAATTGTCCCATTGGGCAGACGCAGCATGGGTTCGTAAAAGGCAGGTCATGCCTAACTAATTTAGTGGAATTTTTTGAGGACATTACCAGTGCAGTAGATAACGGGGAGCCGATGGATGTGGTATATCTGGATTTCCAGAAAGCCTTTGACAAGGTGCCACACAAAAGGTTGCTGCATAAGATAAAGATGCATGGCATTAAGGGTAAGTAGTAGCATGGATAGAGGATTGGTTAATTAATAGAAAGCAAAGAGTTGGGATAAATGGGTGTTTCTCTGGTTGGCAATCAGTAGCTAGTGGTGTCCCTCAGGGATCCGTGTTGGGCCCACAATTGTTATAGATGATTTGGAGTTGGGGACCAAGGGCAATGTGTCCAAGTTTGCAGATGACACTAAGATGAGTGGTAAAGCGAAAAGTGCAGAGGATACTGGAAGTCTGCAGAGGGATTTGGATAGGTTAAGTGAATGGGCTCGGGTCTGGCAGATGGAATACAATGTTGACAAATGTGAGGTTATCCATTTTGGTAGGAATAACAGCAAACGGGATTATTATTTAAACAATAAAATATTAAAGCATGCCGCTGTTCAGAGAGACTTGGGTGTGCTAGTGCATGAGTCACAGAAGGTTGGTTTACAAGTGCAACAGGTGATTAAGAAGGCAAATGGAATTTTGTCCTCATTGCTAGAGGGATGGAGTTTAAGACTAGGGAGGTTATGTTGCAATTGTATAAAGTGTTAGTGTGGCCACACCTGGAGTATTGTGTTCAGTTTTGGTCTCCTTACTTGAGAAAGGACGTACTGGCACTGGAGGGTGTGCAGAGGAGATTCACTAGGTTAATCCCAGAGCTGAAGGGATTGGATTATGAGGAGTGGTTGAGTAGACTGGGACTGTACTCGTTGGAATTTAGAAGGATGAGGGGGGATCTTATAGAAACATTTAAAATTATGAAGGGAATAGATAGGATTGATGCGGGCAGGTTGTTTCCACTGGCGGGTGAAAGCAGAACTAGGGGGCATAGCCTCAAAATAAGGGGAAGTAGATTTAGGACTGAGTTTAGGAGGAACTTCTTCACCCAAAGGGTTGTGAATCTATGGAATTCCTTGCCCAGTGAAGCAGTTGAGTCTCCTTCATTACATGTTTTTAAGGTAGTTTTTTGAAGAATAAAGGGATTAAGGGTTATGGTGTTCGGGCCGGAAAGTGGAGCTGAGTCCACAAACGATCAGCCATGATCTAATTGAATGGCGGAGCAGGCTCGAGGGGCCAGATGGCCTACTCCTGCTCCTAGTTCTTATGTTCTTATGTACTCTGCACATCTTTGGGTTGTGGGGGCGAAACCCACGCAGACACGGGGAGAATGTGCAAAATCCACACAGACAGTGACCCAGAGCCGGGATCGAACCTGGGACCTCAGCGCCGTGAGGCGGTTGTGCTAACTACTAGGCCACCATGCTGCCCTGCTTGACATTTTTGGGGCCTTAGAAATGATCCTATGTAGATTTGAGCTCTGAAGCTCAGGACTGTTTAAACATCAAGCCTGGCAAACCCAAGAATATTGTAACCACACGACCAGGTTTATGCCTTTAACCTGGAGGTGTTGTTTCCTTTAGCAGGAAACTTGCATTGCATTCCGAATTCTAATTTCATTCAATGCTATGGAACAATTTCTGATCATAAACAGACACCAAAACGCCCCAGTTCCAAACCATGATGTTTAAATTCTCAAAAGTTAAATTACAAATCAATCAGCGGGTCAAATCAATCAGCTGGTCTTCCTAGTATTTGATATCCTCCACAACCCCGGCAGGTTTGGCTCAATTTCACTTTGTCAAACCCCCCTTACCAGATATAGCCGAGAAGTCAAAATTGGAATTCATTCAAATTCTAAGCATAATTACATATGAAAACTGGAATCTAAACAAGTAGTTTAGAAGTTTAGTTTAGTTAAGTTAAGGGCGTGGAATGCCCTGCCTGCAACAGTAGTGGACTCGCCAACACGAAGGGCATTCAAATGGTCATTGGATAGATATATGGATGATAAGGGAATAGTGTAGATGGGCTTTAGAGGGGTTTCACAGGTTGGCGCAACATCGAGGGCCGAAGGGCCTGTACTGCGCTGTAATGTTCTAAGCCAGTTTAACAATCTCTGGTACAGGAAATATAGAAACTCCGAGTACTGCTCAGGTGTTCAGCAGTGACCGCAATATGATAGAATTTACCCTGCAGTTTGAGAGGGAGAAGCTGCAATCAGATGTAACGATATTACAATTAAATAAGGGTAACTGCAAAGACATGAGGGAGGAGCTGGCCAGAGTTGATTGGAAAAGGAGCCTAGCAGGGAAGACAGTGGAACAGCAATGGCAGGAGTTTTTGGGCGTTAATTGGAAGGCACAACAGAAATTCATCCCATGGAGGAGGAAACATGCTAAGAGGAGGACAAGGCATCCATGGCTGATGAAGGAAGCCAAGGAAATAAAAAAGCTAAAGAAAAAGCATACAAAGTGGCGAGTTTAGTAGGAAGCCAGAGGATTGGGAAGCCTTTAAAAGCGAGGAGGGGAGAACTTAAAAAGCAATAAGGCAGAGGGGGGGGGGGGAAGAAGAAGACGAAGTTTGAGTGCAAGCTAGCTAGTAATATAAAAAGAAGATAGGAAGAGTTTTTTTCAATATACAAAAGGGTAAGAGAGGGACAAAATAGACATTGGACCACTAGAAAATGTGGCTGGAGAAGTAATAATAGGAAACAAAGAAATGTCAGACGAACTGAATAGTGACTTTGCATCAGTCTTGACGGTGGAAGACACCAGTGGGATACCAGAGTTCCAGGAGAACCAGGGGGCAGAGGTGAGTGCAGTGACCATTTCTGAGGAGAAGGTTCTGGGGAAACAGAAAGGTCTGAAGGTGGATAAGTCACCTGGACTGGATGGACTACACCCCAGGGTTCTAAAAGAGATAGCTGAGGAAATTGTGGAGGCATTAGTGATGATCTTTCAGGAATCACTGAAGGCAGGAAGGGTCCCAGACAACTGGAAAGTGGCTAATGTAACACGACTGTTTAGGAAGGGAGGGAGGCAGAGGACGGGAAATTATAGGCCGGTTAGCCTGACTTCGATCATTGGTAAGATTTAAGAGTCCATTATTAAAGATGAGATCGCAGAGTACTTGGAAGTGCACGGTAAAATAGGACTGTCAGCACGTCTTAGTAAAGGGGAGGTCATGTCTGATGAATCTGTTAAGAGTTTTTGAGGAATTAACAAGAAAGTTAGACAAAGGACAACCAGTGGACTTGATTTATTTAGATTTCCAGAAGGCCTTTGACAAGGCGCCGCATAGGAGGCTGTTAAATAAGTTAAGAGCCCATGGTGCTCAGGGCAATATCCTGCATGGATAGAGGATTGGCTGACTGGCAGAGAGTGGGTATAAAGGGGTCTTTTTCAGGATGGCAGCCAGTGACGAGTGGTGTTCCTCAGGGGTCGGTGCTGGGACCACATCTTTTCACAATATACATTAATGATCTGGAGGAAGGAACTGAAGCACTGTTGCTAATTTTGCAGATGATGTGAAGATCTGTAGTGGGGCAGGTCGTATTGAGGAATCAGGCAGGCTGCAGAAGGACTTGGACAAGCTAGGAGAGTGGGCAATGAAGTGGCAGATGGAATACAACGTGGAAAAGTGTGAGGTTATGCACTTTGGAAGAAGAAACGGAGGCAGACTATTTTCTAAATGGGAAGATGCTGAGGAAATCAAAAGCACAAAGGGACTTGGGAATCCTTGTTCACGATTCTCTGAAGGTTAACGTGCAGGTTCAGTCGGCAGTTAAGAAGGCAAATGCAATGTTAGCATTCATGTCGAGAGGGCTAGAATATAAGACCAGGGATGTACTTCGGAGGCTGTATAAAGCTCCAGTCAGACCACATTTGGAGTATTGAGAGTAGTTTTGGGCCCCGTATCTAAGGAAGGATGTGCTGGCCTTGGAAAGGGTCCAGAGGAGGTTCACAAGAATGATCCCTGAACAAAGATCAAAGAAAAGTACATGATGTGGAGATGCCGGCGTTGGACTGGGGTGAGCACAGTAAGAAGTCTTACAACACCAGGTTAAAGTCCAACAGGTTTGTTTCAAACACGAGCTTTCGGAGCACGGCTCCTTCTTCAGGTGAATGGAAAGGCTTGTTCCAGAAATGTTTATATAGACACAGTGTGTCTATAGACACAAAGAAAAGTACAGCACAGGAACAGGCCCTTCGGCCCTCCAAGCCTGTGCCGACCATGCTTCCCGTCTAAACTAAATTCTTCTGCACTTCCGGGGTACGTATCCCTCTATTCCCATCCTATTCGTAGTTGTTATGGGGGACTTTAACTTTCCAACTGGAAATACTATAGTTCGAGTACTATAGATGGGTCAGTTTTTGTGCAGTGTGCACAGGAGGGTTTTCTGACACAGTATGTAGACAGGCCAACAAGGGGAGAGGCCACATTGGATTTGGTACTGGGTAATGAACCCGGCCAGGTGTTAGATTTAGATGTAGGTGAACACTTTGGTGATAGTGATCACAACTCGGTTATGTTTACTTTAGCGATGGGCAGGGATAGGTATATACCGCAAGGCAAGAATTATAGCTGGGGGAAAGGCAATTATGATGCTATTCGGCAAGATTTAGGATGTATAGGATGGGGAAGGAAACTGCAGGGGATGGGTACAATCGAAATGTGGAGTTTTTTCAAGGAACAGCTACTGCGTGTCCTTGATAAGTATGTGCCTGTCAGGCAGGGAGGAAGTTGTCGAGCAAGGGAACCGTGGTTTACTAAGGAAGTTGAAGCACTTGTCAAGAGGAAGAAGAAGGCTTATGTTAGGATGAGACATGAAGGCTCAGTTAGGGCACTTGAGAGTTACAAGTTAGCCAGGAAGGACCTAAAGGGAGAGTTAAGAAGAGCGAGGAGAGGACACGAAAAGTTGTTGGCGGATAGGATCAAGGAAAACCCTAAGGCTTTCTATAGTTATATCAGGAACAAAAGAATGACTAGAGTAAAATTAGGGCCAATCAAGGATAGTAGTGGAAAGTTGTGTGTGGAATCAGAGGAGATAGGGGAAGCATTAAATGGATATTTTTCGTCAGTGTTTACACTGGAGAAAGACAATGTTGTCGAGGAGAATACTCAGGTTCAGTCGACCAGGCTAGATGGAATTGAGGTTCAAAAGGAGGTGGTGTTATCAATTTTGGAAAATGTCAAAATAGATAAGTTCCCTGGGCCAGATGGGATTTATCCTAGGATTCTCTGGGAAGCCAGGGAGGAGATTGCGGAGCCTTTGTCCTTGACCTTTATGTCGTCTTTGTCGACAGGAATAGTGCCGGAAGACTGGAGGATAGCAAATGTTGTCCCCTTGTTCAAGAAGGGGAGTAGAGACAACCCTGGTAATTATAGACCTGTGAGCCTCACTTCGGTTGTGGGTAAAATGTTGGAAAAGGTTATAAGAGATAGGGTTTATAATCATCTTGAAAAGAACAAGTTGATTAGCGATAGTCAACACGGTTTTGTGAAGGGTAGGTCATGCCTCACAAACCTTAGAGTTTTTTGAGAAGGTGACCAAACAGGTGGATCAGGGTAACGCGGTTGATGTGGTGTATATGGATTTCAGCAAGGCATTTGACAAGGTTCCCCACGGTAGGCTATTGCAGAAATTAAGGAAGTATGGAATTGAAGGTGATTTAGCGGTTTGGATCAGTAATTGGCTAGCTGAAAGAAGACAGAGGGTGGTGGTTGATGGCAAATGTTCATCCTGGAGTTCAGTTACTAGTGGTGTACCGCAAGGATCTGTTTTGGGGCCACTGCTGTTTGTCATTTTTATAAATGACCTGGAAGAGGGTGTAGAAGGATGGGTTAGTAAATTTACAGATGACATGAAGGTCGGTGGAGTTGTGGATAGTGCTGAAGGATGTTATAGGATACAGAGGGACATAGATAAGCTGCAGAGCTGGGCTGAGAGGTGGCAGATGGAGTTTAATGCGGAAAAGTGTGAGGTGGTTCACTTTGGAAGGAGTAACAGGAATGCAGAGTACTGGGCTAATGGCAAGATTCTTGGTAGTTTTATTTAGAATTTAGAACAGTACAGCACAGAACAGGCCCTTCGGCCCTCGATGTTGTGCCGAGCAATGATCACCTTACTTAAACCCACGTAACCCATATACCCGTAACCCAACAATCCCCCCATTAACCTTACACTACGGGCAATTTAGCATGGCCAATCCACCTAACCCGCACATCTTTGGACTGTGGGAGGAAACCGGAGCACCCGGAGGAAACCCACGCACACACAGGGAGGACGTGCAGACTCCACACAGACAGTGACCCAGCCGGGAATCGAACCTGGGACCCTGGAGCTGTGAAGCATTGATGCTAACCATCATGCTACCGTGAGGCCCCTAAAAATGTAGATGAACAGAGAGATCTCGGCATCCAGGTACATAAATCCCTGAAAGTTGCCACCCAGGTTAATAGGGCTGTTAAGAGGGCATATGGTGTGCTAGCCTTTATCAGTAGGGGGATTGAGTTTCGGAGCCACAAGGTCATGCTGCAGCTGTACATAACTCTGGTGCGGCCGCTCCTGGAGTACTGCGTGCAGTTCTGGTCACCACATTATAGGAAGGATGTGAAAGCTTTGGAAAGGGTTCAGAGGAGATTTACTAGGATGTTGCCTGGTATGGAGGGAAGGTCTTACGAGGAAAGGCTCAGGGACTTGAGGTTGTTTTCGTTAGAGAGGAGAAGGCTGAGAGGTGACTTAATAGAGACATATAAGATAGTCAGAGGGTTAGATAGGGTGGACAGTGAGAGTCTTTTTCCTTGGATGGTGATGACCAACACGAGGGGACATAGCTTTAAATTGAGGGGTGATAGATATAGGACAGATGTCAGAAGCAGTTTCTTTACTCAGAGTAGTAGGGGTATGGAACGCCCTGCCTGCAACAGTAGTAGACTCGCCAACTTTAAGGGCATTTAAGTGGTCACTGGATAGACACATGGATGAAAATGGAATAGTGTAGGTCAGATAGGCTTCAGATGGTTTCACAGGTCGGCGCAACATCGAGGGCCGAAGGGCCCGTACTGCACTGTAATGTTCTATTCATGTATTTGTTAAGATGCCCCTTAAATGTCACGGTCGTCCCTGCTTCCACCACCTCCTCCTCCGGCAGCGGGTTCCTGGCACCCACTACCGTCTCTGTAAAAAACTTGCCTCGTACATCTCCTCTAAACCTTGCCCCTCGCACCTTAAACCTATGCCCCCTAATAATTGACCCCTCTACCCTGGGAAAAAGCCTCTGACTATCCACTCTGTCTATGCCCCTCATAATTTTGCAGACCTCTATCAGGTCACCCCTGAACATCCGTCGTTCCAGTGAGAACAAACCAAGTTTATTCAACCTCTCCTCATAGCTAATGCCCTCCATACCAGGCAACATCTTGGTAAATCTCTTCTGCATCCTCTCTAAAGCCTCCACATCCTTCTGGTAGTGTGGCGACCAGAACTGAACACTATACTCCCAAGTGTGGCCTAACTAAGGTTCTATACAGCTGCAACATGACTTGCCAATTTTTATACTCAATGCCCCAGCCAATGAAGGCAAGCATGCCATATGCCTTCTTGACTACCTTCTCCACCTGTGTTGCCCCTTTCCGTGACCTGTGGACCTGTACACCTAGATCTCTCTGACTTTCAATACTCGAGGGTTCTACCATTCACTGTATATTCCCTACCTGTATTAGACCTTCCAAAATGCATTACCTCACATTTGTCCAGATTAAACTCCATCTGCCATCTCTCTGCCCAAGTCTCCAAACGATCTAAATCCTGCTGTATCCTCTGACAGTCCTCATCGCTATCTGCAATGCCACCAACCTTTGTGTCGTCTGCAAACTTACTAATCAGACCAGTTACATTTTTCTCCAAATCACTTATGTATACTACGAACAGCAAAGGTCCCAGCACTGATCCCTGTGGAATACCACTAGCCACAGCCCTCAATCAGAAAAGCACCCTTCCATTGCTACTCTCTGCCTTCTATGACCTAGTCAGTTCTGTATCCACCTTGCCAGCTCACCTCTGATCCCGTGTGACTTCACCTTTTGTACCAGTCTGCCATGAGGGACCTCGTCAAAGACCTGACTGAAGTCCATATAGACAATATCTAAGTTATACTGCATCTGCCATGCTATATCCCACTTACTCAGCCTTCCCAAATCCTGAAGCAACCTCTGGATCCTCCTCACAGTTTACCCCCCCACCCAACTTTGTAGCGTTGAAAATTTGGAGATAATACATCCACCGGTTCTCCCTTGTCAACTCTACCAATTACATCTTCTCTGGTTGGCGATCAGTAGATAGTGGTGTCCCTCAGGGATCCGTGTTGGGCCCACAATTGTTCACAATCTACATAGATGATTTGGAGTTGGGGACCAAGGGCAATGTGTCCAAGTTTGCAGATGACACTAAGATGAGTGGTAAAGCGAAAAGTGCAGAGGATACTGGAAGTCTGCAGAGGGATTTGGATAGGTTAAGTGAATGGGCTAGGGTCTGGCAAATGGAATACAATGTTGACAAATGTGAGGTTATCCATTTTGGTAGGAATAACAGCAAACGGGATTATTATTTATACAATAAAATATTAAAGCATGCTGCTGTGCAGAGAGACCTGGGTGTGCTCGTGCATGAGTCACAGAAAGTTGGTTTACAGGTGCAACAGGTGATTAAGGAGGCAAATGGAATTTTGTCCTTCATTGCTAGAGGGATGGCGTTTAAGACTAGGGAGGTTATGCTGCAATTGTATAAGGTGTTAGGGAGGCCACACCTGGAGTATTGTGTTCAGTTTTGGTCTCCTTACTTGAGAAAGGACATACTGGCACTGGAGGGTGTGCAGAGGAGATTCACGAGGTTAATCCCAGAGCTGAAGGGGTTGGAGTACGAGGAGAGGTTGAGTAGACTGGGACTGTACTCGTTGGAATTTAGAAGGATGAGGGGGATCTTATCGAAAAATATAAAATTATGAAGGAAATAGATAGGATAGATGCGGGCAGGTTGTTTCCACTGGTGGGTGAAAGCAGAACTAGGGGGCATAGCCTCAAAATAAGGGGAAGCAGATTTAGGACTGAATTTAGGAGGAACTTCTTCACCCAAAGGGTTGTGAATCTATGGAATTCCTTGCCCAGTGAAGCAGTTGAGGCGCCTTCATTAAATGTTTTTAAGGTAAAGATAGATAGTTTTTTGAAGAAAAAAGGGATTAAGGGTTATGGTGTTCGGGCCGGAAAGTGGAGCTGAGTCCACAAAAGATCAGCCATGATCTCATTGAATGGTAGAGCAGGCTCGAGGGGCCAGATGGCCTACTCCTGCTCCTAGTTCTTATCTTCAAAGAATTCTCATAGATTTGTCAAGCATCATTTCCCTTTCGTAAATCCATGCTGACTTTGTCTCATTATACCACTGCTTTCTAAACGCTGTGCTATGAAATGCTTGATAATGGACACTACCAATGTTAGGCTCACTGGTCTCTCGTTCCCCGTTTTCTCTCAACCTCCCTTGTTCAATAGCGCATTTATATTAGCTAGCCTCCAATCTGTAGGACCCATTCTAGAGTCCACTAGGACACTTACTCTGGGATGAAGATTATCAGGCCCTGGATATTTATCCGCTTTCAATCCCATTAATTTCCCCAAAATCATTTCTCCACTAATAATAATTTCCATCAGGTTCACTAAAACTTGCATCTCTCAGAACATCAGGTGCACTATTCATGCCTTGCTTTGTGAAGACAGAAGCAAAGTACTAATTTAGTTCCTCGGCTATTTCTGTGTTCCCTATTATCACTTCCCCAGTTTCTGACACTCTTTTTTTTTTCTTTACTAGCGATAGAAACTTTTCCAGTCAGTTTTTATGTTCCCCGCTAGCTTACTACCATATTGGATTTTCTTTCCCCTTCTTAATCAATTCTGGACCGCCTTTGCTGAATTTTAAACTGTTCCCAATTTTCAGTCTATTGCTTTTTTCTAGCTAAATTGTATGCCGCCTCTTTGAATTTAATACTATCTCTAATTCCCCTTGTAAGCCATGGTTTGGCCACAGTTCCATTTCTACTCTTGCGGCGAATAGGAATAAACAACTTTTGGAATTCACCGATTTGTTCCTTGAATGCCTGCCATTGCCTATCCACTGTCCATCCTTGAAGTAATGTTTCCTAGCCCATCATAGCCAACTCATGACTTACCCAATCTCTATTCAGATTAAAGTCACCCATATTATAGATTATCACATGTGTGATTTCCGGTCTAATGCTATTTCCAACAATACCACTGCAGTTTGATCCCAGAAATCCTCCCCCTCACACCATTGCTTTAGCCACTTATTCATAGAATTTTTTTCCCCACATTTACAATACAGGAGGCCATTCAGCCCATCGAGTCTGCACCGGCTCTTGGAAAGAGCACCCGACCCAGGCCCACATCTCCACCCTATCCCCATAACCCAGTAACCCCCACCCAACACTAAGGGCAATTTTGGACACTGAGGGCAATTTAGCATGGCCAATCCACCTCACTTGCACATCTTTGGACTATGGGAGGAAACTGGAGCACCCAGAGGAAACCCACGCAGACACGGTAAAAAGTGCAGACTCCGCACAGAAAGTGACCCAAGCTGGGAATCGAACCTGGGACCCTGGAGCTGTGAAGCAATTGTGCTAACCACTACACTACCGTACTGCCCATTCATCTGCTATATCCTGCTATTTCTACTCTGACTAACATGTGGCACTGGTGGTAGTCCTGAGATCACTACCTTAGAGGTCAGAGTTCTCAACTTTCTTCCTAACTCCCTCAGTTCTGCTTTTAAGACTTCATCCTTTTTTGTTAACCTATGTTGTTGGTACCGATGTGCACCATAACCTCTGGATGTTCACCCTCCCCCTCCAGAATGTCCTATAGCCGCTCCGAGACATCTTTGACCCTAGCACAAAGAAGGAAACACACTATCCTGATGTCTTGTTTGCAGCCAGAGAAACGCCTATCGATTTCCCTTACAATTGAATCCCCTATAACTATTGCATTCCCATGTCTGCTCCTCCCCTCTGCAGCAGAACCAACTGTGATGCAACAAATTTGGTTGTTGCGGCTTTCCCCTAACAGGCGATTCTATTCCACAGTATCCAAAGCAGGATATGTGTTTTGCAGGAGAATGGCCACAGGAGTTCCTGCGCTGCCTGCCTATCTCTGCCGGGTGGTCACCCATTCCCTTCCTGTCTGCGGAGACTGAAGTGTGACCGCCTCTCCGTGCGTGCTATCCACTTTTCTCTCCTCGCGGATACTCAACAGTGTCCCCAGCCCAGTCGCCGCTCCAGCTCCGAGACCCAGGCTTTCAGGAGCTGCAGCTGGAGACACTTCTTGTACACATGCTGGTCCTGGGAACTGGAAGTGTTCTTGGTCTCCCACATGGAGCAAGACTTGGAGCTCTGTGGCCATGTCTTAGCCTTTAAATTAAATTTATCCTTAATACCAAATAATGAACCAGTAAAAGTTGTAAAGACTTACCAACCTTACCCACTACTTACCAACCAGCTCTCTCCCTGATAGCCTCAGCTGCAGCAGGGCAACACCCCTCACTGAAGGTTTACAAGTTACAAAGCAAGGCGAAAAAACACCTTTTCCCACTCTGAATTCCCATTGTTTGAAATTCCTGAGCTTTAAACTCACTCTGAAAATGACAGAGCAGGCTCAAAGGGCCGAGTGGCCTCCTCCTGCTAATATTTTCTACATTTTTAACAGGTAGTTCTACAAACCAGGGAATATGCTGTGTACCCCACTCACAGCCAATTTGATAGGATGAGAAATATAGGGCAGCACGGTAGCATAGTGGTTAGCACAGTTGCTTCACAGCTCCAGGGTCCGTGTGGGTTTCCTCCGGGTGCTCCGGTTTCCTCCTACAGTCCAAAGATGTCTGGGTTAGGTGGATTGGCCATGCTAAATTGCCCTTAAGTGTCCAAAAGGTTAAGTGAGGGTTACTAGGTTATGGGGATAGGGTAGAGACGTGGGCTTGAGTAGGGTGCTCCTTGTCAGGACCGGTGCAGACTCAATGGGCCGAATGGCCGCCTTCTGCACTGTAAATTCTAAGATCCATGATCTAAAAAGGAGGTCCCAGGAAGATTGAAGTCAAGTGCTGAAAGGAATTGGAATTTGGCCACAATACTGTTCATTGGAATTCAAGTAAAAGGCAGAGAAAGTGTGCAGTTAAAAAGACAGCTTCAGTAACCAGATTTCAAGTGGGGAACCAGACATTAGAGGTAAATTAAAAATTTGGTGACATCTTACCACATCCTGACATTAACGTATCTTTGCACCCATAGGCTTTTTTTTTTTAAAAACCCTTTGGGAAATAGCGGTGCAAGGATTTCCAAGCTGATTATCAGACTGTTGAACTGCATTGTACGTCCCTTCCATGCCTAACAAGTCCTGCTGCTGGACTGGAACCTGTAGCTTCTAGTCCAGCAGTAGGACCATTACCAATGCGCCAGGAGCCCTTCTGCCACAGATTGTGACACATTAGCATTTTGTTTGCATGGCAACGTACTCGAGAGAATGCACCTGGCAATTCAGGACAGAGGAATACTGAAAGGAGAGATTGAAATCCTGAAGTGGATCCTTGTTGAAAACATCCGAGGGAAAGCATTGTTTGGAAGAAGAATCCAAGGCTTGTCTTTTTGAATGCAGTTTGGGAAACACCCCTGTGGATTGGATTTGTTTGTTGTCACGTGTACCGAGGTACAGTGAAAAGTATTTTTCTGCGAGCAGCTCAACAGATCATTCAGTACATGGGAAGAATAGGGAATAAAAGAAAATACATAATAGGGCAACACAAGATATACAATGTAACTACGTAAGCACCGGCATCGGATGAAGCATACAGGGTGTAGTGTTAATGAGGTCAGTCCATAAGAGGGTCATTTAGGAGTCTGGTGACAGTGGGGAAGAAGCTGTTTTTGAGTCCGTTTGTGCGTGTTCTCAGACTTCTGTATCTCCTGCCCGATGGAAGAAGTTGGAAGAGTGAGTAAGCCGGGTGGAAGGGGTCTTTGATTATGCTGCCCGCTTTCCCCAGGCAGCGGGAGGTGTAGATGAAGTCAATGGATGGGAGGCAGATTCGTGTGATGGACTGGGCGGTATTCACGACTCTCTGAAGTTTCTTGCAGTCCTGGGCCGAGCAGTTGCCATACCAGGCTGTGATGCAGCCCAATAGGATGCTTTCTATGGTGCATCTGTAAAGGTTGGTAAGGGTTAATGTGGACATGCCGAATTTCCTTAGTTTCCGGAGGAAGTATGGGCGCTGTTGTGCTTTCTTGGTGGTAGCGTCGACGTGGGTGGACCAGGACAGATTTTTGGAGATGTGCACCCCGAGGAATTTGAAACTGCTAACCATCTCCACCTCGGCCCCGTTGATGCTGACAGGGGTGTGTACGATACTTTGCTTCCTGAAGTCAATGACCAGCTCTTTAGTTTTGCTGGCATTGAGGGAGAGATTGTTGTCGCTACACCACTCCACTAGGTTCTCTATCTCCCTCCTGTATTCTGACTCGTCGTTATTCGAGATCCGGCCCATTATGGTCGCATCGTCAACAAACTTGTTGATGGAGTTGGAACCAAGTTTTGCCACGCAGTCGTGTGTGTACAGGGAGTAGAGTGGGGGGGGGGGGGGGGGGGGGCTAAGTATACAGCCTCACGGGGCCCCGGTATGGAGGACTATTGTGGAGGAGACCACCGTGCAAGCTAGAGGCCAGGTGACTCACAATTTAATCATCTGGAAGGATTTGAGGAGAAATTCCCAGAAGATTGGATGGCATCTGCCACTTGGTTTCAGAGCGGGGTGTCTCTGACTACAGTTTGCCTGTTAGTAACTGAGAATGTTACAGCAGAAGATATATTTTGTGACCCGTGTTATCCTTAAAACCTGTATACATTTGTGAAGTGGGAATGGAGTAGTGTATCATAGCCAAATCTTCTATATTTAATATTTTTTGTGTTTACAGCGAATTGATAGCCCTTTTACTTTTTATAGAAAACATGGATGAACAGTTAAAGTTACGGTCTTTGGACTCGGGGTTCCATTGTGGAACCTTCCCATCCAGTAGCAACATCAACAGGCATTGTAACACATTCAGGATTGAAAATTAATGAAATGAATTATTTTCCTAGTTAATAGAACTGAAATATTGGGGCCTCACGGTAGCATGGTGGTTAGCATCAATGCTTCACAGCTCCAGGGTCCCAGGTTCGATTCCCGGCTGGGTCACTGTCTATGTGGAGTCTGCACGTCCTCCCTGTGTGTGCGTGGGTTTCCTCCGGGTGCTCCGGTTTCCTCCCACAGTCTAAAGATGTGCGGGTTAGGTGGATTGGCCATGCTAAATTGCCCGTAGTGTAAGGTTAATGGGGGGATTGTTGGGTTACGGGTATATGGGTTACGTGGGTTTAAGTAAGGTGATCATTGCTCGGCACAACATCGAGGGCCGAAGGGCCTGTTCTGTGCTGTACTGTTCTATGAAATGCAGATCAAATGGAAAGATTACATGCCAGCACCATCTAATCTACTTATGTTGCAAGATGAATGCAAATCCCTAGAAAGCAGGCAGAACCAAGCTGATTCTATACCATCGCAGCCATTCCTACAGCTGTGGACCAATTTGCAGTCAGTTAATAGAATCATACTGGTTAAAAAGGAAAGCCGGAAATAATATGAACAGCTCGCAGCATTGGTCCAGCACGATAAAGCCAGAAAGCAGGTGAGGAGTCTGGCTGCTCTTCCCAAGATGTTTTTTTTCATCTTCACAAAAGGGTGGATTGGCCACTTATACCCAAGTTCTCAGGAAAAACGAAGCTTCACAGGCCAGCTCAGCACTCCCACTGGCTGCAGCTGAGCAGTGATTCCAACATTTTAAAAGACAGATACAAAGACAAAACAGTCTTCTGAAACTGAACTATTTCATAGTAGAAAACAATCTTAGCAACAGGATAGATGGTGAAAGTACAATAAAGCAGTGTATACTACCCCTGGCTAGTTACATGTATGAATGGCAGTTCTCAGAGACCCGTTATAGACAAACATTCACATTATAAAAAGGTGCAACCTCACCTGACTGAACGTTGGCTTGTTGTGCAAACGAGAACATCTATCTCCATGACGACAGGCTCCAATTTTAAAATAAAATGAACAGTTGACCCTGTTTTAAGAGAACACATCTATTCAGTACAGCATTAATTTGGAATCTCAGTATTTCCAAACCTTTGATATTTGGATTTGAGGTTTGTGCTCCATGTGACTCCAGAATCCAGACACACTGCTTCAGTGGAGGAACTCTATCTGCACATGGCTCCACAAAGTTAATAACTCATGAAGTAATTTTTGGGGCAATCAAACCAAAAATCTTCAAGGGTCAGCCCTGTTGACAAAAATGCAATGAGTACAACTCTGACCAATACGACCATTGGGTGGTTTACCTGCATCACTAACTAGGAAAAGTGACAGAAGCAGTTGGATTGCTGCAGCTCTGACGGGTTGGAACAGTGATAACTGCAGAGATTTTAATATTTGGCGTGGGAGGGGACGCAGCTACATATCACTGCCCACTGTGATTTACCAGATCCAAAGTATTACATAAATGAAAGTTGCTAATTTAAAAGAGTAATCACCTGAGACAGTTCTGAGAAAATAAATTCCACATTTAACACAGGCTCCAGCAAAACACGGGATAAACCTGGCCAATCCACCTAACCTAGTGCAGCTTGGCGGCGCAGTGCTTCGTAATGCATTACGGATGAGGGGCAGCAGGGTAGCATGGTGGTTAGCATAAATGCTTCACAGCTCCAGGGTCCCAGGTTCGATTCCCGGCTGGGTCACTGTCTGTGTGGAGTCTGCACGTCCTCCCCGTGTGCATGGGTTTCCTCCGGGTGCTCCGGTTTCCTCCCACAGTCCAAAGATGTGCGGGTTAGGTGGATTGGCCATGCTAAATTGCCCGTAGTGTCCTAATTAAAGTAAGGTTAAGCGGGGGGGGGTTTGTTGGGTTACGGGTATAGGGTGGATTCGTGGGTTTGAGTAGGGTGATCATGGCTCGGCACAACATTGAGGGCCGAAGGGCCTGTTCTGTGCTGTTCTATGTTCTATAATGGTGCCGAGGTCCCAGGTTCGATCCTGACTATGGGTTACTGTCCGTGTGGAGTTTGCACCGCGTCTGTGCGGGTTCCGCCCCCACAACCCAAAGACGTGCAGGGTAGGTGGGATTGCCATGCTAAATTGCCCCTTAAATTGGAAAAAATTGATAGGGCACTCAAGTTTTTTTTTTTAAAATCCACCTAACCTACACATCTTTGGACTGTGGGGGGGGAAACCGGAGCACCCGGAGGAAACCCACACACACGGGGAGAACGTGCAGATCCACACAGACAGTGACCCAAGCTGGGAATCGAATTTAGGACCCTGGAGCTGTGATGACTGATATCTGTGATGCTGGGGACTTCCAGAGGAAACCGAGATGGATCTTCCACTTCTGGCTGAAGATTGTTGCGAATGCCTCAGCCTTGGCCTTTTGCACTGATGTGCTGGGCTCCTCCATCATTGAGGATGGGGATATTTGTGGAGCCTCCTCCTCCAGTGAGTTGTTCAATTGTCCACCACCATTCAAGACGATGCGGCAGGACTTAGAGCTTAGATCTGATGCGTTCATCGTGGAATCACTAAGCTCTATTACATGCTGCTTATGCTGTGTGGCAGACAAGTAATCCTGTGTTGTGGTTTCACCAGGTTGACACCTCATTTTTCAGTATGGCTGATGTTGTTCCTGCCATGCTCTCCTGCACTCTTCACTGAACCAGGGTTGGTCCCCTGGCTTGGTGGGAATGGTAGAATGGGGGATATGCCGGGCCATGAGGTTGCAGATTGTGGTTGGATACAATTCTGCTGCTGCTGATGCCCACAGCACCTCATGGCTGTCCAGTCTCGTTGTTGGATCTGTTTGAAGTCTGTCCCATTTAGCACGGTGGTAGTGTCACACAACACGATGGAGGGTACCCTCAATGTGAAGACGGGACGTTGTCTCCACAAGGACTGTGCGGTGGTCACTCCTACCGATATGGTCATGGACAGATGTATCTGCAGCAGGCAGGTTGCTGAGGATGAGGTCAAGTATGTTTTTCCCTCACCACCTGTTGCATTCCCAGTCTAGCAGCTCTTGTCAATTAGGACCCGGCCAGCTCGGTCTGTGGTGGTACTACCAAGCCACTCCGATGATGGACATTTAAGTTCCCCACCCAGAGCATGTTCTGTGCCCTTGCCACTCTCAGTGCTTCCCCCAAGTGGTGTTCAACATAGAGGAGCACTGATTCATCAGCTGATGGTGGCCGGTATGTGGTAATCAGCAGGAGGTTTCCTTGCCCATGTTTAACCTGAAGCCCTGAGACTTCATAGGGTCCAGAGTCAATGTTGAGGACTCTCCTTTGCTATTTGTTATTTCCACCCAGTCTGATTCCACATCTTGACAGCACCGATCCCTTTCTTCACCAGAAAAGCTGCAACACCCCCTTTTCCTTTCAGTCTATCTTTCCAGAATACGAGAACCCTTGTCAATTCACAAACCTGGTCTCCTTGTAATCATGCTTCAGCAATTGCCACCAAATCATACCGCAAATTGCACCGATAACTGTTCTGAATGCTTCATGCATTGAGATCCAAAGCTTTTAAATTTGTTTTGTCAAATTTCCCTTTTATAATTCCTTGCTGCAAAAAGATATTCACCAGTTCTTTTAAAACCATATTCAAAATGGTTATTTTCTGGGTGCAACATCTGCAATTCTCCATTCATAATTGGGAGATTAAGAGACTAGTTACTCCATAATTTCCACCCTTTCTTTCCTCACTATACTTGGATACACCTCATCCTAACCATGTGACTAATCAAGGTTTCAGTACTGTACAACCGGCCTATTTAATACTGGCTTAAATTGGCCACGGTCAAAAAACAGCAAATGTGGCAACTGTTTTTTATTGGTCTTGTGGTGGAGCACCGCAAGGGTCAGTTCTGGGACCACTGCTTTTTGATTATATATAAATGCCTTTGATTTTGGAATAGATAATATAAAAAAATTTGCCAACACCATTAAACTTAGGGAGCAGTGGCAAACAGCAAGGATCAGGGGGAAAGAATAAGGCTAGCAAACGCAGGACGTGAAGGCAGCAGTGGTTAGCATTGTTGCTTCACAGCTCCAGGGTCCCAGGTTCTATTCCCAGCTTGGGTCACTGGCTGTGTGGAGTCTGCATGGTCTCCCTGCGTCGGCGTGCGTTTCCTCCGGTGCTCCGGTTTCCTCCCACAATTCCCGAAATAAGTGCTTGTTAGGTGAATTGGACATTTTGAATTCTCCCTCGATGTACCCGAACAGGCGCCGGAATGTGGCAACTAGGGGATTTTCATAGTAACTTCATTGCAGTGTTAATGTAAGCCTTCTTGTGACATGAGAAAACGAAAAACTAAGGAAAAGATGGAGCCTATCAGAGATATGCATGGCAACTTATGGGTTGATTCAAAAGATGTGGGCAGGGTTCTCAATGAGTGCTTTGTATTTGTCTTCACCATGGAGGGATGATGCAAACATTCCAAGAAGTCTCACAACACCAGGTTCAAGTCCAACAGGTCTGTTTGGAATCACTAGCTTTCGGAGCACAGCTCCTTCCTCAGGTGAATGAAGAGGTGGGTTCCAGAAACACATATATAAAGACAAAGTCAAAGATGCAATACGATACTTTGAATGAGAGTCTTTGCAGGTAATTAAGTCTACAGGTCCAGACGGAGCAACTGGAGAGAGGGATAATCACAGGTTAAAGAGGTGTGAATTGTCTCAAGCCAGGACAGTTGGTAGGATTTTGCAAGCCAAGGCCAGATGGTGGGGGGTGAATTGATGACGTGTTGAAGGCTGCGAAGATGTCGTAGTTTCCCCGCTCCGGGAAGTACTGGACGACGAAGCATACTCTGTCGGTTGTGTCCTGTGTTTGGCTTCTGAGGAGGACGGTGCGTTGTTTTTGCATCTAGACACTGAAAGATGCCCTCGTATGAACGAGATATGGCACTCGACTCATCAATCGACAGTTCCAACGCACCACAGCAAAAAAATGCACCAACAATCACCAGGCAGGAATGTTCCCTTCCAGTCGGGGAACACTTCAGCAGTCAAGGGCATTCAGCCTCTGATCTTCAGGTAAGCGTTCTCCAAGACAGCCTTCAGGATGCACTACAATGCAGAATCGCTGAGCAGAAACTTATAGCCAAGTTCCGCATACATGAGTACGGCCTCAACTGGGACCTTGGATTCATGTCGCGTTACATTCACCCCCCCCCCCCCCCCCCCCCCCCCAGCAGCTGGCCTGGGCTTGCGAAATCCTACCAACTGTCCTGGCTTGAGATAATTCACACCTCTTTAACCTATGATTATCCCTCTCTCCAGTTGCTTCGTCCGGACCTGTAAAGACTTAATTACCTGCAAAGACTCGCATTCAAAGTATCGTATTGCATCATTGACTTCGTCGATATAAATGTTTCTGGAACCCACCTCCTCATTCACCTGAGGAAGGAGCAGTGCTCTGAAAGCTAGTGATTTGAAACAAACCTGTTGGACTTCAAACTGGTGTTGTAAGGACATCTTACTGTGCTCACCCCAGTCCAACTCTGGCATCCCCACATCATGGCAAACATTCTAGTTATAGAAGTATGAAATATGAGATACAATAATTGCGTGGCTTCACAGCGTCAGGGACCCAGGTTTAATTCATGCCTTGGGTGACCGTCTGTGTGGAACATTCAAATTCTCCCCTGTCTTGGTAGGTTTCCTCCGGATGCTCCGGTTTTGTCCCACAGTCCAAAGATGCGTAGGTTAGGGGGATTGACCATACTAAATTTCCCCTTACTGTGCAGATTAGGTGGGGTTATGGGGATGGGACGAGAGGGTAGGCCTAAGTACGGTGATCTTTCAGAGGGTCGGTGCAGACTCGATAGGCCAAATGGCCTCCTTCTGCACTTTAGGGATTCTAATTCTAGTGAGGGAGGAAGTACTAGAGCGACAAGCATCCTTGAAGATGGACAAATCACCAGGGCCAAATGGAGTGTATCCCAGGCTGTTAAAGGAAGCCAGAGAGGAAATAGTGCACGCTTGGAGGATCATTTCCCAATCCTCACTAAATACAGGCGCGATACCAGAGGATTGGTGGTCTGCAAACCATATAGCTTTATTTAAAAAGGGTGCGAGGGGTAGGCCATAAATTTCTAGACCGATCAGTCTGACTTTGGCGGTGGGCAAATTATTCGAATCAATTTTCAGGCAGGGTAAACGGTCACTTAGAAAAGCACAGGTTAGAACATAGAACAGTACAGCACAGTACAGGCCCTTCGGCCCACAATGTTGTGCCGACCATTTATCCTAATCTAAGATCAACCAAACCTACACCCCTTCAGTGCATTCCACACACTCACCACTGTGTGTAAAGAACCTACCTCTGACATCTCCCCAATACTTTCCCTCCAATAACCTTCAAATTATGTCCCCTCGTGACAGCCATGTCCGCCCTGGGGGAGTCTCTGGCTATCCACTCTATCCATGCCTCTCATCTCAGATTGATCAGGGATATCAGCATCGTTTTACTAGGGAGAGATCATGTCTTACTAACTGAATTGAATGGTTTGAGGAGGATTGATGAGGGTAGTGCAGTGGATGTTGTCTACATGGATTTTAGTAAAGCATTTGACAAGGTGCCACATGGCAGACTGGTGAGAAACATTTACTGGGATACAGGGGAAGGTGGCAGGTTGGACCCAAAATTGACACAAGTAACAGGGAAAAAAAGGATAACGGTCGATGGAGTTTTGTGAATGGAAAACACTTTCCAGTGTCCCACACGGCTCAGTTTTGGGGCACTTATTGTTTGTTATATATATTAACGATTTTGGCATGGGTGGCGGAATTGCGAAATTTTCAGATACCACAAAAAATTTTCATTTCAATTGGCCATCTAGTTGATAATGGAGGATAGCCATTGACTCCAGAATGATATCAATGGTTTGGTTGAGTGGGTGGAAAAGTGGCAAGTGGAACGCAATCTGGAAAGAAGGAGAGAGAATGCATTTGGAGAGGTCAAACAAGGCATGGGAATATTCAACCTATGGGAAGATAAGGTGAACAGTTTAGGAAGTGAGAGTCCTTGGGAGCATGTTCACAGGTAGTGAAGAAAACAAATGCAATGCTTTTCTTTGTTGGTCAAGATATGGAGCACGATATGGTCAAGATATGGGTTACGGGTATAGGGTGGATACGTGGGTTTGAGTAGGGTGATCATGGCTCGGCACAACATTGAGGGCCGAAGTGCCTGTTCTGTGCTGTACTGTTCTATGTTCTAATTTACAGTGCAGGAGACCATTTGACCCATCGAGTCTATACCAGACCTTGAAGAGCACCTTACTTAATCCCACACCACCACCCAATCCTCATAACCCCACCTAACCGTTCAACAATACATGGCAATTTAGCATGCCCAACCCACCTAACCTGCATGTCTTTGGACTATGGGAGGAAACTGGAGCACCCGGAGGAAACTCACGCAGGCACGGGGAGAACGTGCAGACTCCGCACAGAAAGTGACCCAAGCCGGGAATCGAACCTGGGACCCTGGAGCTGTGAAGCAACTGTGCTAACCACTGTGTATAAAATGCCGGTAAGGTCACAGCTGGAATTGTGTGTACACAGTTCTGGTTACCACACTAGTGGAAGGGTATAATTGGTCTGGAGAGACCATTGAGGGGGTCGGAAATTGCAGTTATGAGGAGAGATTGGACCGGCGCTGAGAAGGGGAATGGCTGCCGGCCTGAGGTGGACAGGGTGGACAGCCTTAGCGGAGGCTCTGCAAGGTGCTGGGTGCCCGGATCCGGGTCTGAAGAGCTGGAAGCGGCCAGTCCCCGGGGAGGGATTCAAATGAGCGGCGACCGAAACAGGCACGAGGGGCCAAATGGCCGGCGCCCTCCCTGTCCGCGGGCCGGGCGCGAGGCTCCAGCCCCGGTTCCAGGCCCCCCGGGCTCCGGTTCCAGGCCGCTCCGGGCTCCGGTTCCAGGCCGCTCCGGGCCCTAGGCTCCGGTTCCAGGCCGCTCCGGGCCCTAGGCCTCGGTTCCAGGCCCCCCGGGCTCCGGTTCCAGGCCGCTCCGGGCCGTAGGCCCCGGTTCCAGGCCGCTCCGGGCCCTAGGCCCCGGGCTCCATTGTCCGCGAGTCGCGGCTCCTTCAGCCGCCGCGTTTCGAACCCGGATCTCCCGCCCGCCTCCTTCCTCCCTCCCCCGGCCGCGGTGTAAGGTGGCCAGAAGCCGCTTCCTCCGCCGCTCTCGGCGCCTCTCCCCGGCCGCACTCACTTGTCCTTTTCGGTGCCGAAAATCGAGGCCAGATATTCCGCCATCGCCCGTCTCTCTCGGCCCGCGCCTCACGTCACCACTTCCTGCCGTAACGTCAGCATTTCTAGCGTAAACGTCACAACGGCCCGCGCATACGTCACCACGTCCTGCGTAGACGACACAACTGCCCGCGCCTTACGTCCCCACTTCCTGCGTAAACGTCACACACATACCCCAGCACGCATCACGTGTCAGCTCGCGTCGAGGCGGGAAAATAAAGCAATGATAAACCACGGGTTAATAGTACTAGTTAACGAAGCTGGTTAACACTACTGGTTAATGGTGCTGGTTAACATTGGTGGTTTATAGTATTGTTTAATATGCTGATTAATGGTGCTGCTTAACACTGCTTGTTAATGTGCTGGTTAACAACACTGGTTAATGGTGCTGGTTAACTGCTGGTTGACAACACTGGTTAATGGTGCTGGTTAACAATGCTGGTTAACACGCTGGCAGGAAGCATTTTAAATTGCCAGGCAGAGAGTTGATAGAGCCCAGACATGCTGTGCTGCTTTACAGATCTTCAGCAGAAACTGAAAGCCAAAATAGAACGTGCCTGGCTTTTCCAGAAGCTTCTGAAGGGCTCCACTAATCCCAATCAAAAACAAAAAATGTCCCAGAAATTTAGAAGAGGAAATTGGCTGCGAGCCAAATCCATCAAAATGACATTACGGACTATGCCACACAGTCAAAAGGTCTGCCTGGGCCAGTCCAAATAGCAGTTGGCATTTAGTGGGGGGGGGGGGGGGAGGGGGGGGAGAGGGTGTTAGTTCAAAACCAAAATTAACACAATAGTGAAAAGGGATATTGGCTCTGACAACGTGGAGTCTGTATGGGTAGAGTTGAGAAATACCAAGGGACAAAAAACATTAGTGGGTCATATATAGACCCCCAAACTGCAGTGTTGAGCTTGGGAATGGCATTAAACAAGAAATTAGAGATGCATGTAATTAGGGAATATCGGTGATCATGGGTGATTTGAATCTTCACATAGATTGGGCAAATCAAATTAGCCACAATGCTGTAGAGGAGGAATTCCTGGAGCATATACGGATGGTTTTCTTGAAATGAAATGAAAATCGCTTATTGTCACGAGTAGGCTTCAATGAAGTTACTGTGAAAAGCCCCTAGTCGCCACATTCCAGCACCTGTTCGGGGAGGCTGGTACGGGAATTGAACCGTGCTGCTGGCCTGCCTTGGTCTGCTTTAAAAGCCAGAGATTTAGCCCAGTGTGCTAAACCAGCCCCATATTTTTGACAAATATGTGGAGGAACCAACGAGAGAGCAGGCCACAGTAGACTGGGTACTGTGTAATGAGAAGGGAATCATTGCCAATCTGGCTGTACGAGACCCCTTGGGGATGAGAAAACATCCAAAGAACAAAGAAAAGTACAGCACAGGAACAGGCCCTTCGGCCCTCCAAGCCTGTGCCGACCATGCTGCCTGTCTAAACTAAAATCTTCTACACGTCCGGGATCCGTATCCCTCTATTCCCATCCTATTCATGTATTTGTCAAGATGCCCCTTGAATGTCACAATTTTGCCTCTCATAATTTTGTAGACCTCTATCAGGTCGCCCCTCAACCTCCGTCATTCCAGTGAGAACAAACCGAGTTTATTCAACCGTTCCTTATTGCTAATGCCCTCCATACCAGGCAACATCCTGATAAATCTCTTCTGCGCCCTCTCTATAGCCTCCACATCCTTCTGGTAGTGTGGCGACCAGAATTGAACACTATACTCCAAGTGTGGCTTAACTAAGGTTCTATACAGCTGCAACATGACTTGCCAATTTTTATACTCAATGCCCCAGCCAATGAAGGCAAGCATGCCGTATGCCTTCTTGACTACCTTCTCCACCTGTGTTGCCCCTTTCAGTGACCTGTGGACCTGTACACCGAGATCTCTCTGACTGTCAATACTCTTGAGGGTTCTACCATTCATTGTATATTCCCTACCTGTATTAGACCTTCCAAAATGCATTACCTCACATTTTCCAGATTAAACTCCATCTGCCATCTCTCCGCCCAAGTCTCCAAATGATCTAAATCCTGCTGTATCCTCTGACAGTCCTCATCGCTATCCGCAATTCCACCAACCTTTGTGTCGTCTGCAAACTTACTAATCAGACCAGTTACATTTTCCTCCAAATCATTTATATATACTCCGAACAGCAAAGGTCCCAGAACTGATCCCAGCGGAACAACAATCAGAAAAGCACCCTTCCATTTCTACTCTCTGCCTTCTATGACCTAGTAAGAAGTCTTACAACACCAGGTTAAAGTCCAACAGGTTTGTTTCAAACACGAGCTTTCGGAGCACAGCTCCTTCCTCAGGTAAATGAAGAGATATGTTCCTCATTCACCTGAGGAAGGAGCTGCGCTCCGAAAGCTCGTGTTTGAAACAAACCTGTTGGACTTTAACCTTATGTTGTAAGACTTCTTACTGTGCTCAACCCAGTCCAACGCCGCCATCTCCACATCATTCTATGACCTAGCCAGTTCTGTATCCATCTTGCCAGCTCACCTCTGATCCTGTGTGACTTCATCTTTTGTACCAGTCTGCCATGAGGGACCTTGTCAAAGGCCTTACTGAAGTCCATATAGACAACATCCACTGCCCTACCTGCATCAACCACCTTTGTGACCTTCTCGAAAAAATCCATCAAGTTAGTGAGAAACAACCTCCCCTTCACAAAACCATGCTGCCTCTCGCTAATACGTCCACCTGCTTCCAAATGGGAGTAGATCCTGTCTCGAAGACTTCTCTCCAGTAATTCCCCTACCACTGACGTAAGGCTTACCGGCCTGTAGTTTCCTGGATTATCCTTGCTACCCTTCTTAAACAAAGGAACAACATTGGCTATTCTCCAGTCCTCCGGGACATCACCTGAAGACAGTGAGGATCCAAAGATTTCTGTCAAGGCCTCAGCAATTTCCACTCACCTCCTTCAGTATTCTGGGGTAGATCCCATCAGGCCCTGGGGACTTATCCACCTTAATATTTTTCAAGACGCCCAACACCTCGTCTTTTTGGATCTCAATGTGACCCAGGCTATCTACACCCTTCTCCAGACTCCAGATCCACCAATTCCTTCTCTTTGGTGAATACTGATGCAAAGTATTCATTTGGTACCTTGCCCATTTCCTCCGGCTCCACACATAGAATTTTTTATCAAGATGGAGAATGAAGTAGTTGATTTGGAGACTAGGGTGCTGAATCTTAATAAAAGCAACTATGAAGATATGAGGCGTGAGTTAGCCTTGATAGATTGGGGAGAGTTACTTAAAGGGATTACATTGGACAGACAATGGCAAATATTCAAGGAACGCATGGTGGAACTACAGCAACTGTTCATTCCTGTCTGGCACAAAAGCAAAGGTGGTAAGAGGGTCAATCCATGGCTTACAAAGGAAATTAGAAATAGTATCTGCAAAGGAAGAAGCATACAGATTGGCCAAGAAAAATAATGGGCGCAATTCTCCGCACTCACGACGGTGCGGAGAATAGCGTGGCTCGTAAAATTTTACGGCCACGCTAGTCCGACGCCCTCCCGCTATTCTCCCCCCCCCCCCCCACGCCCGACTCCCGATACGAATCGCTGCCGCCGTTTTTTTACGGCCAGCAGCGATTCTCAGCTGTCCGATGGGCCGAGTTCCCAGCCCTTTACGGCTGTTTTTACGAACGGCAAACACACCTGGTCTGGCCGTTCGTAAAAGCGGCCGTAAAGTCCAGATTTTTAAAACCATGGCACCGATTGGCACGGCAGTACCACGGCCGTGCCAAGGGTGCCATGGGCCCGCGATCGGTGGGCACCGATCGCGGGCAGCGGGTCCGATGCCCGCGCACTCTTTGTCCCTCTGCCGCCCCGCTGTATCACTTCGCGGGGCGGCTGAGGGGCATCCCGGCCCGCGCATGCGCGGGTTTCGCGCAAATGCGCGATGATGTCATCCGCGCATGCGCGGGTTGGAGTCTTCCAATCCGCGCATGCGCGGCTGACGTCATATGACGCGTCAGCCGGCGCTAACTCTGGCAAGCGGGCTTAACGAAATTCGTTAAGCCCGCGATGCCGGAGTTTACGGCGGCGGCATGCTAGCCCCGACCGGGGACCAGAATCGGTTCCCGGTCGGGGAGGGGGGGGGGGGCTGGCGTCAAACCCGCCCGGATTTGACGCCAGCCTTACGATTTCTCCCCCTCTGGGAGAATCGCGCCCAACAGGTCTGAGGATTGGGAGCAGTTTAGAATTCAGCAAAGAAGGAGGAAGGGATTGATTAAGAAGGGGAAAGTACAGTACGAAAGGAAGCTTGCAGGGAACATAAAGACTGACACTAACAGTTTCTACAGATATGTGAAGAGACAGAGATTGGTAAAGAGAAATGTAGGCCCCCTACAGACAGAAACAGGGGAACGCATAATAAGGGACAAAGAAATGGCTGAGCAATCAAATACATACATAGAACATAGAACAGTACAGCACAGAACAGGCCCTTCGGCCCTCGATGTTGTGCCGAGCAATGATCACCCTACTCAAGTCAACGTATCCACCCTATACCAGTAACCCAACACCCCCCCCCCCCCCCCCCCCCATTAACCTTATTTTTTAGGACACTAAGGGCAATTTAGCATGGCCAATCCACCTAACCTGCACATCTTTGGTTCTGTTTTCACAAATGAGGACACAAATCAGATCCCAGAAATGTTGGAGAATGAAAGGTTTAGTGAGAGGGAAGAACTGAGGGAAATCGACATTAGTAGAGAAATGGTGCTGGGAAAACTGATGGGATTGAAGGCAGATAAATCCCCAGGGCCTGAGAATCTGCATCCCAGAGTGCTTAAGGAAGTGGCTCTGGAAATAGTGGATGCATTGGTGGTCACCTTCCGGGATTCTATAGACTCTGGAACTATCCCTGCAGATTGGAGGGTGGCTCACGTCACTCCGATATTCATAAACGGAGGTAGAGAGAATGCAGGGAATTATAGACCAGTCAGCCTAACATCGGTAGTGGGGAAAATGCTTGAATCCATTATCAGGGACTTTATAGCCAAACATTTAGAAAGCACTGGCAGGATCAGTCAGAGTCAGCATGGATTTATGAAGGGAAAATCATGCTTGACAAATCTGTTGGAATTCTTTGAAGATGTAACCAGTACAGTCGATAAGGGGGAGCCAGTCGATGTCATACATTTGGACTTTCAGAAGGCGTTTGACAAAGTCCCGCATAAGAGATTATTGTGCAAAATTAAAGCGCATGGGATTGGGGGAAATGTATTGAGATGGATAAAAAAATTATTGGCAGAGAGGAAACAAAGAGTAGTGATTAATGGGTCCTTTTCAAATTGGCAGGCAGTAACTAGTGGGCATCATAGGGATCTGTGCTGGGACCCCAGCTATTCACAATATATATTAATGATTTAGATGAGGGGACAAAATGTCATATCTCCAAATTTGCATATGACACCAAGTTGGGTGGGAGGGTGAACTGTGACGAGGATGCAGGGATCCTACAGCAAGATCTGGACAGGTTGGGCAAGTGGGCAAATCAATGGCAGATGCAGTATAATTTGGATAAGTGTGAGGTTATTCACTTTGGAAGCAAAAACAGGAAGGCAGATTACTACCTGAATGGTTGTAAATTGGGAGAGGGGAGTGTGCAGTGGGACCTGGGTGTCCTTGTGCACCATTCGCTGAAGGTAAGCATGCAGGTGCAGCAGGCGGTAAAGCAGGCTAAGGGTATGTTGGCCTTCATTGCGAGAGGTTTCCAGTATAGAAGCAGGGATGTGTTGCTGCAATTGTACAGGGCCTTGGTGAGGCCACACCTGGACTATTGTGTGCAGTTTTGGTCTCCTTCTCTGAGGAAGGATGTTCTTGCTCTCGAGCGAGTGCAGCGAAGGTTTACCAGACTGATTCCAGGGATGGCGGGACTGTCATATGAGGAGAGATTGACTAGGTAGGGATTGTTCTCGCTGGAGTTCAGAAGAATGAGGGGGGATCTCATAGAGACTTATAAAATTCTAACAGGACTAGGCAGGGTAGATGCAGGGAAGATGTTACCAATGATGGGTGTGTCCAGAACCAGGGGGTCACAGTCTGAGGATTCAGGGTAAACCATTTCGGACAGAGATAAGGAGACATTTCTTCACCCAAAGAGTGGGAGCCTGTGGAATTCATTACCACAGGAAGTAGTTGATGCTAAAACTTTGAATATATTCAAGAGACAGCTAGATATAGCACTTGGGGAGAATGGGCTCAAAGGCTATGGGGAGAAAGCAAGATTAGGCTATTGATTTAGGTTGATCAGTCATGATCGTGATGAATGGCGGAACAGGCTCGAAGGGCCAAAAGGCCTCCTCCTGCTCCTATCTTCTATGTATCTAAAAGTCGGTAGTTTTAAAAACAACAGCCAGCAAACAGCGGCCAGCAAGACAGTGATTAAAAGATCACAAGGATTAGGCAAGGAGTTACAAGAGGTCCTTACAACATATAACATCTGAAGTCTGATGAGGGGACCTAGTGGATGTGATATATTTGGACTTTCAGACGGCTTTTGACAAAGTCCCGCATAAGAGATTAGCGTGTGAAATTAAAGCGCGTGGGAGTAGGGGTAGTGTATCGAGATGGATAGAAAACTGGTTTGCAGACAGGAAACAAAGAGTAGGTCTTTTTCAAATTGGCAGCCAGTGACTAGGGGGGTTACCACAGGGATTGGTGCTGGGACCCCAGCTATTCACAATATATATTAATGATTTGGATGAGGGAACAAAATATCATATATCCAAATTTGCAGATGACACAAAGCTGGGTGGGAGGGTGAGCTGTGAGGAGGATGCAGAGATGCTTCAGTGGGATTTGGACAAATTGAGTGAGTGGGTAAATGAATGGCAGATACAGTATAATTTGGATAAATGTGGGGTTATGCACTTTGATAGCAATGATAGGGCAGCATGGTAGTGCAGTGATTAGCACTGCTGCCTCACAGTGCCCAGGTCCCAGGTTCGATCCCAGATCTGGGTCACCGTCCGTGTGGAGTTTGCACATTCTCCCCGTGTCTGCGTGGGTTTCGCCCCCACAAACCAAAGATGAGCAGGGTAGGTGGATTGGCCACGCCAAATTGCCCTTTAATTGGTAAAAAAATCATTGGGTACTCTAAATGAAAAGAAAAATGAGAAGGCAGATCATTATCTGAATGGCCATAAATAGGAGAGGGGAATGTACAACGAGACATGAGTGCCCTCATCCCCCAGACACTCAATGTAAGCATGCAGGTACAGCAGCGGGCGGTAAAGAAAGCTAATGGTACACTGGCCTTCATTGTGAGAGGATTCGAGTGCAGGAATCGACAACAATCTCTCCCTCAATGCCAGTAAAACTAAAGAGCTGGTCATTGACTTCAGGAAGCAAAGTACTGTACACACCTCTGTCAGCATCAACGGGGCCGAGGTGGATATGATTGACAGCTTTAAATTCTGAGGTGCGCACATCACCAAAAATCTGTCCTGGTCCACCCACGTCGACGCTACCACCAAGAAAGCACAACAGCGCCTATACGTCCTCAGGAAACTAAGGAAATTCGGCATGTCCACATTAACCCTTACCAACTTTGACAGGTGCACCATAGAAAGCATCCTATCTGGCTGCATCACAGCCTGGTATGGCAACTGCTCGGCCCAGGACCGCAAGGAACTTCAGAGAGTCGTGAATACCGCCCAGTCCATCACACAAACCTGCCTCCCATCCATTGACTCCATCTACACCTCCCGCTGCCTGGGGAAAGCGGGCAGCATAATCAAAGACCCCTCCCACCCGGCTTACTCACTCTTCCATCAGGCAGAAGGTACAAAAGTCTGAGAACACGCACTAACAGACTCAAAAACAGCTTCTTCCCCGCTGTTACCAGACTCCTAAACGGCCCTCTTATGGACTGATCTGATTAATACTACACTCCTGTATGCTTCATCCGATGTCGGTGTCTATATATTTACATTTTGTATCTTGTGTTGTCCTATTATGTATTTTCTTTTCATGTATTAAATGATCTGTTTGAGCTGCTCGCAGAAAAATGCTTTCACTTACCTCGATACACGTGACAATAAACAAATCCATACAAGAGCAGGGATGTGTTGCTGCAATTATACAGGGCCCTGGTGAAGCCACACCTGGAGTATTGTGGGCAGTTTTGGTCTCCTTCTCTGAGGAAGGATGGTCTTGCTCTCGAGGGAGTGCAGCAAAGGTTTACCAGACTGATTCCTGGGATGGCGGACTACATAAGAACTAGGAGCAGGAGTAGGCCATCTGGACCCTCGAGTCTGCTCCACCATTCAATGAGATCATGGCTGATCTTTTGTGGACTCAGATCCACTTTCCAGCCCAAACATAACCCTTTATTCTTCAAAAAACCCTTTATTCTTCCAAAAATTATCTATCTATCTTGAAAACATTTAATGAAGGAGCCCTAACTGCTTTGCTGGGCAAGGAATTCTATAGATTCACAACCCTTTGGGTGAGGAAGTTTTTCCTAAACTCAGTCCTAAATCTACTTAGAGGCTGGTTTAGCACAGTGGGCTAAACAGCTGGCTTGCAATGCAGAACAATGCCAGCAGTGTGGGTTCAATTCCCGTACCGGCCTCCCCGTACAGGCGCCGGAATGTGGCGACTAGGGGTTTTTCACAGTAACTTCATTGAAGCCTACTCGTGACGATAAGCGATTATTATTATTATTATACTCCCCCTTATTTTGAGGCTATGTCCTCTAGTTCTGCTTTCACCAGCCAGTAGAAACAACCTGCCCGCATCTATCCTATCTATTCCCTTCATAATTTTATATGTTTCTATAAGATCCCCCCTCATCCTTCTAAATTCCAACGAGTACAGTCCCAGTCTACTCAACCTCTCCTCATAATCCAACCCCTTCAGCTCTGGGATTAACCTAGTGAATCTCCTCTGCACACCCTCCAGCGCCAGTACGTCCTTTCTCAAGTAAGGAGACCAAAACTGAACACAATACTCCAGGTGTGGCCTCACTAACACCTTATACAATTGCAACATAACCTCCCTAGTCTTAAACTCCATCCCTTTAGCAATGAAGGACAAAACTCCATTCGGCTTCTCAATCACCTGTTGCACCTGTACTTTTTGTGACTCGTGCACTAGCACACCCAGGTCCCTCTTCACAGAAGCATGTTTTAATATTTTATAATTTAAATAATAATCCCGTTTGCTGTTATTCCTACCAAAATGGATAACCTCACATTTGTCAACATTGTATTCCATCTGCCAGATCCTAGCCCATTCACTTAACCTATCCAAATCCCTCTGCAGACTTCCGGTATCCTCTGCACTATTTGCTTTACCACTCATCTTAGTGTCGTCTGCAAACTTGGACATATTGCCCTTGGTCCCCAACTCCAAATCATCTATGTAAATTGTGAACAATTGTGGGCCCAACACGGATCCCTGAGGGACACCACTAGCTACTGATTGCCAACCAGAGAAACACCCATTAATCCCAACTCTTTGCTTTCTATTAATTAACCAATCCTCTATCCATGCTACTACTTTACCCTTAATGCCTTGCATCTTTATCTAATGCAGCAACCTTTTGTGTGGCACCTTGTCAAAAGCTTTCTGGAAATCCAGATATACTACATCCATTGGCTCCCCGTTATCTACTGCAGTGGTAATGTCCTCAAAAAATTCCACTAAATTAGTTGGGCACGACCTGCCCTTTATGAACCCATGCTGCGTCTGCCCAATGGGACAATTTCTATCCAGATGCCTCGCTATTTCTTCCTTGATGATAGATTCCAGCATCTTCCCTACTACTGAAGTTAAGCTCACTGGCCTATAATTACCCGCTCTCTGCCTACCTCCTTTTTTAAACAGTGGTGTCCCGTTTGCTAATTTCCAATCCACTGGGACCATCCCAGAGTCTGGTGAATTTTGGTATGTTATCACGAGTGCATTTGCAATTTCCCATACTGATGTATGAGGAGAGATTGAGTCGGTTAGGATTCTCTTTGCTGGAGTTCCGAAGACTGAGGGGGAATCCACATAGAAACCTGTGAAATTCTAACAGGACAACGCAGAGTAGATGCAAGAAGGATGTTCCCGATAGTGGGTGTGTCCAGAACTAGGGCTCACAGTCTGAGGGTACGGGGTGGACCATTTAGGACAGAGATGAGGAGAAATTTCTTCACCCAGAGAGTGGTGAGCCTGTGGAATTCATTACCACAGGAAGTAGTTGAGGCCAAAAAAATTGTCTGTTTTCAAGAAACATTTGCATATAGCACAGTGGTTAGCACTGTTGCTTCACAGCTCCAGGGTCCCAGGTTCAATTCCCAGCTTGGGTCACTGTCTGTGCGGAGTCTGTGCGGAGTCTACGCATTCTCCCCGTGTCTGCGTGGGTTTCCTCCGGGTGCTTCGGTTTCCTCCCACAAGTCCTGAAAGACGAGCTGTTAGGTAATTTGGACATTCTGAATTCTCCCTCTGTGACCCGAACAGGCGCCGGAATGTGGCGACTCAGGGATTTTCACAGTAACTTCACTGCAGTGTTAATGTAAGCCTACTTGTGACAATAAAGATTATTAGATTATTATTGGGGTGAAGGGGATCAAAGGATATGGGGTGAAAGGAGGGGTAGGCTATTGAGTTGGATGACCAGCCATGATCGTGATGAATGGTGGAGCAGGCTCGAAGGGCCGAGTGGCCTCCTGTTCTTATTTTCTATGTTGTGGGCCGTGGTTTGGGTGTGGGGTCTGGATCCGGGGCTGGGGTCCGGGTATTCTGGACCTGAGGGGCACCTGGCCTCCGTATTCTTTAGTAGTCACCAGTCAGAGTGATGCGGTGAGGATACACTATCCCACTGCACGATCAACACTTGACTCCAAACCTCATTACAGACTTGGTCCAAACAGAAATGTTTGAGGTGAGAATGACCACCATTGACATCAAGGCAGCATTTGACAGAGTGTAGCTTCAGAGTCAAAGCAACATTTTAAAGATAAACCTTCCCTGCTGATCCTCAATCTGCCTGCAGCCGTTGACATGGTTGACGACAACACCCTGTAGAGTCATTGAGTTTTACAGCACAGAAAGAAGTCCTTCGTCCCACCGTGTCTGTGCCAGCCATCAAGCATCTATGTATCCTAGTCCCATTTTTAAAAATAAATTTAGAGTACCCAATTCATTTTTTCCAATTAAGGGGCAATTTAGCGTGGGCAATCCACCAAAGCTGCACATCTTTGGGTTGTGGGGGTGAAACCCATGCAGACACGGGGAGAATGTGCAATCTCCACACGGACAGTGACCCAGAGCCGGGATCGAACCTGGGACATCGGCGCCGTGAGGCAGCAGTGCTAACCACTGCGCCACCGTGCTTCCCTTTCTAATCCCATTTTCCAGCATTTGTTCCGTATCCTTGTTTGCTGCGGCATTTCAAGTGCTCATCTCAACGCTTCTTAAATGTTGTGAGGGTTCCCACCTCTACCATCCTTTCAGGCAACGAGTCCCAGATTCCCACCACTCTCTCGGTGAAAAGGCTTTTCCTCAAATCCTCTCTAAACCGCCTGCCCCTTACCTTATATCTATGCTTCTTGATTATTGACCTCGATTAAGATGAAAAGTTTCTTCCTATTCACCCTAAGTATGTCCCTCATAATTTTGGATACCTTAATCATTCCCCCCCCGCCCCCCCCCCCCCCCCCCCCGCCCCCCCCGTCCCTCAGCCTTCTCTGCTCCGAGGAAAACGACCAGCCTAACCAGCCTCTCTTCACAGCTGAAACGCTCCAGCTCAGGCAACGCCCTGGTCAATCTCCTCTCCAGTGCAATCACATCCTTGTGGTGACCAGAACTGCACACGCTACTTTAGCTATGGCCTAATGATCATTTCATACAGTTCCATGAACTCTGTGGTGAACTCAGCCCAACGCATCACACAAGCTTACCACCATCACATTGATTCTGTCTACACCTCCCGCTGCCTCAGGAAGGCAGACAGCATTATCAGAGACCCCTCCCACCCAGGCATTGCCTTCTTCCAGACCCTTCCATCAGGCAGAAGATACAGAAGTCTGAAGACCCGCACATCCAGACATAGGAACAGCTTCTTCCCCACAGCTGCTGTTCCCTATAAGAACACTATTCTTAGGGAGCTAGGGTGGAAGCTGAGAGCCAGGACAGACCATGTTGTCATCTCTGGTTTGCTGCCAGTGCCACGTGCTAGTGAGGTGAGGAACAGGGAGAGAGTGCAGATAAACACATGGCTGCAGGGATGGTGTAGGAGGGAGGGTTTCAGTTACGTGGATAATTGAAGCACATTCTGGGGAAGGTGGGACCTGTACAAACAGGACGGTTTGCACCTGAACCAGAGGGGCACCAATATCCTGGGAGGGAAATTTGCGACAGCTCTTTGGGGGGGGGGGGTTTAAATTAATTTGGCAGCGGGATGGGAAACTGATTTGTAGTCCAGGAGATAGTGTTGCTGGAGTTCACGAAGTTGAGGGTAGTGCAGTACCGAGGAAGGTACCAAGGTCACAAGAGTGGACCTGCAGGCATGAAGGTGGTTTGAAGTGTGTCTACTTCAATGCGAGGAGCATCAGGAATAAGGTTGGTGAGCTTGAAGCATGGATTGGTACCTGGGACTACAATGTTGTGGCCATTACGGAGACGTGGATAGAACAGGGACAGGAATGGTTGTTGGAGGTTCTGGGGTTTAGCTGTTTCAGTAAGAGTAGGGAAGGTGGTAAAAGAGGTGGAGGAGTAGCATTGTTCATCAAGGATAGTATAATGGCTGCAGAAAGGCAGTTTGAGGAGGATCTGTCTACTGAGGTAATGTGGGCTGAAGTTAGAAATAGGAAAGAAGTGGTCACATTGTTAGGAGTTTTCAATAGGCCCCCAAACAGTAACAGAGATGTGGAGGAAAAGATTGCAATGCTGATTTTGGATGGGTGCGGTAGTCACAGGGTAGTTGTCATGGGTGACTTTAAGTTTCCAAATATTGATTGGAACCACTATAATTCGAATAGTTTGGATGGGGCTGTTTTTATCCAGTGTGTGCAGGAGGGTTTCCTGACACAATATGTGGATAGGCCGACACTAGGCGGGGCCACATTGGATTTGGTTCTGGGTAATGAACCGGGCCAAGTGTTAGATTTGGTTGTGGGAGAGCACTTTGGAGATAGTGACCACAATTCGGTGTCTTTCACTATAGCAATGGAGAGGGATAGGAACATACGGCAGGGCAAGGTTTATAATTGGGGGAAGGGTAATTACGATGCGATTAGGCAAGAATTGGGGAGCATAAGATGGAAACAGGAACTGTCAGGGATCGGCACAATTGAGATGTGGAGCTTGCTCAAGGAACAAATACTGCGTGTCCTTGATAGGTATGGCCCTGTCAGGCAGGGAGGAAATGTTCACGTGAGAGATCCATGGTTTACAAAAGCGGTTGAATGTCTTGTCAAGAGGAAGAATGGGGGCTTATGTAAGGATGAGAAAACAAGGTTCAGTTAGGGCACTTGAGAGATACAGGATAGCAAGGAAGGAGCTCAAGAAAGGGCTTAGGAGAGCTAGGAGGGGGCATGAGAAGTCCTTGGCGGGAAGGATCAAGGAAAACCCCAAGGCTTTTTACTCTTATGTGAGGAATAAAATAAGTTAGGGCTGGTTAAGGACAGTAGTGGGAACGTGTGCATGGAGTCTGAAGATATAGGAGAGGCCCTAAATGAATTCTTTTCTTCAGTGTTCACAAAGGAGAGGGGCCCTGTTGTTGAGGAGGATAGTGTGATACAGGCTGGTAGGCTGGAGGAGGTAGATATTCAGAAGGAAGATGTGTTAGAAATTTTGAGAAGTCTGAGGATAGATACGTCCACCGGGCCTGATGGGATATATCCTAGAATTCTTTGGGAGGCGAGGGATGAGATTGCAGAGCCTTTGGCTTTGATCTTTATGTCCTCACTGTCTTCAGGAATAGTGCCAGAAGACTGGAGAGAGGCGAATGTTGTCCCCTTGTTCAAGAAAGGGAATAGGTATAACCCTGGGAATTTAGGCCGGTTAGTCTCACTTCGGTCATCGGTAAATTATTGGAAAGGGTCCTGAGGGATAGGATTTATGATCATTTGGAAAGATACAGCTTAATCCAGGATAGTCAGCACAGATTTGCGAGGGGTAAGTCTTGCCTCACAAGTTTGATTGTATTCTTTGAGGAGGTAACTAAGTACATAGATGAAGGAGTTGAGTGAAGCAGTTGAGGCTCCTTCATTACATGTTTTTAAGGTAAAGATAGATAGTTTTTTGAAGAATAAAGGGATTAAGGGTTATGGTGTTCGGGCCGGAAAGTGGAGCTGAGTCCACAAAAGATCAGCCATGATCTCATTGAATGGCGGAGCAGGCTCGAGGGGCCAGATGGCCTACTCCTGCTCCTAGTTCTTATGTTCTTATTATGTAAGGTAGAGCAGTTGATGTCATATACATGGATTTTAGTAAGGCGCTTGATAAGGTGCCCCATGGTCGGCTCATGAAGAAAGTAAGGAGGTGTGGGATAGAGGGAAATTTGGCCGATTGGATCAGTAACTGGCGATCACATAGAAGACAGAGGGTGGTGGTAGATGGTAAATTTTCATCCTGGTGCCCAGTTACCAGCGGTGTACCACAGGGATCAGTGCTGGGTCCTCTGCTATTTGTGATTTTTATCAATGACTTGGAGGAGGGGACTGAAGGGTGGGTCAGTAAATTTGCTGATGACACCAAGATTGGTGGAGTAGTGGATGAGGTGGAGGGCTGTTGTAGGCTGCAAAGAGACATTGACAGGATGCAGAGCTGGGCTGAAAAGTGACAGATGGAGTTTAACCCTGATAAGTGCGAGGTGATTTATTTTGGTAGGACAAATTTGAATGCGGATTACAGGGTCAACGGCAGGGTTCTGAGGAATGTGGAGGAGCAGAGAGATCTCGGGGTTCATTTTTTAAAAAATAGAATGTTTATTCAAATTTTTCAACAACAAATTTTCTTCCAACAGTTAAAGTAAACAAGGTGTAAAACTAAACAGAAACAGAAACAGAAATCCCCCCCCAATACAAAGTAATAAATTAATAACTAATAACAATACAAGAAAGAAAAAAAATAGCAAACACATCGTCTCAAAAACAAACCCCCTTAACAAATAATTCAGCCACAACCCGCAGTGGATGCAGGGCCAGCTGCAGCAGCAGAGGGAAGGGCCGAGGAGTTGCCAGTCGTCGAGCAGCATGGGGGGGAGGAGGAGGAGGAGGGGGAGGAGGAGAGAGTGAGGGTGCAGCCACGGCACCAGAGGCGACGACCAAGGCCGAGGGTGTACCGTGTCCGGGTCTCTTTCCTAACAATGACGGACATCACCTGCAGGAGGAGACTCCGGCTGAGTAGGCGGACGGTGATATATATCTGTCACCTCGTGGCGCACCTCGCCCCACGTGGAACGGGGGGAGGACACGCGATCCCGGTTGCCATCAAGGTGACGGTCGCTCTTAACTTCTACGCGACCGGCTCCTTCCAGTCTCCGAGCGGGGACTTCTCCGGGATCTCCCAGTCATCGGTCCACAGGTGTATCCGGGATGTGACCGACGCCCTCTATGCCATCGCCGATCGCTACATCACCTTTCCCGAGGACCGAGCAACTCAAGACTCACGAGCTCGTGGATTTGCCAGCGTGGCCGGGATACCGATGGTGCAGGGGGCAATCGATTGTGTTCACGTCCCCATGCGCCCGCCTGCAGGGGACAAGGAGGTGTTCACAAACAGGAGGGGGACATACTCCATGAATATCCAGGTGGTATGCTACCCCCACATGAGGATCATGAGGATCATGATCATGAGGTTGGTTTACAAGTACAACAGGTGATTAAGAAGGCAAATGGAATTTTGTCCTTCATTGCTAGAGGGATGGAGTTTAAGACTAGGGAGGTTATGTTGCAATTGTATAAGGTGTTAGTGCGGCCACACCTGGAGTATTGTGTTCAGTTTTGGTCTCCTTACTTGAGAAAGGACGTACTGGCGCTGGAGGGTGTGCAGAGGAGATTCACTAGGTTAATCCCAGAGCTGAAGGGGTTGGATTATGAGGAGAGGTTGAGTAGACTGGGACTGTACTCGTTGGAATTTAGAAGGATGAGGGGGGGATCTTACAGAAACATTTAAAATTATGAAGGGAATAGATAGGATAGATGCGGGCAGGTTGTTTCCACTGGCGGGTGACAGCAGAACTAGGGGGCATAGCCTCAAAATAAGGGGAAGTAGATTTAGGACTGAGTTTAGGAGGAACTTCTTCACCCAAAGGGTTGTGAATCTATGGAATTCCTTGCCCAGTGAAGCAGTTGAGGCTCCTTCATTACATGTTTTTAAGGTAAAGATAGATAGTTTTTTGAAGAATAAAGGGATTAAGGGTTATGGTGTTCGGGCCGGAAAGTGGAGCTGAGTTCACAAAAGATCAGCCATGATTTAATTGAATGGCGGAGCAGGCTCGAGGGGCCAGATGGCCTACTCCTGCTCCTAGTTCTTATGTTCTTATGTTCTTATGTCTGTGCAAGGTTCCCAGGGAGTGTGTATGACTCCTACATACTGGCGCAGTCGTTCATCCCTGCGATGTTTGAGGGGCGTCCCCCCCGGCTGAGGGGCTGGTTGCTAGGTGACAGGGGTTATCCGCTGAGGTCTTGGCTGATGACGCCTATACGGAGGCCTCAGACCAATGCGGAAACACGATACAATGAGGCCCATGCAGCAACCAGGGGTGTGGTGGAGCGCTGCCTTGGCCTCCTGAAGATGAGATTCAGGTGCCTGGACCGCTCCGGAGGGGCCCTGCAGTACCAGCCCGACAGGGTCGCTCGCATTGTAGTGGCCTGCTGTGCGCTGCACAACATCGCGATGCAGAGGGGAGATGGCCTGCTGCAGGAGGCGGAGGGAGAAGCCAGTGGCAGTGGTGCCAGCACAGAGGAGGAGGAGGAGGAGGAGGAGGAGGAGAGGGAGGAGGAGGAGGAGGAGGAGGAGGAGGAGAGGGAGGAGGAGGAGGAGGCTGGTGGAGTGGCGGGCGCAGAACGCAGACACGACCCAGGTGCTGGTGATGTCCAGGAGGCGGCACAACAGACCCGGCGAGGAGGGCGGGCACGCGACGCCTTGGTGGCAGCACGGTTCACGCATCGCATGTGACGTCCCCGCTGAACACCAAACCACCATCTGCATCGCTAGTCGTGCAGAAGGTCAACACACAACTGCCACCACCACCAACCCCCCCCCCCCCCACCCCCCCCCCCCCCCCCCACCCCCCCCCCCCCCCCCCCCCCTCTCAGTGTACACTGCTCCACTTAGACATCACCCTTATCACTGGGTCCAGACGGTATGGTACAACATTGATGGCTGTCAGCGGGTGTGATCAGTGCCATGTGGAATGATGACAGCCCGCTCTGCGATGAGCTGTGAGCTCAGAATCGTTAGAGAGCGTCTGACCCATGGCAATAGCTGAACCATCCACCTTGGTGGCCGCTGAGATCGTCACGGGCACTCCATCACGTGCCCGTGTGGGCTAGCTGTGGGAGGGGGTGGGGGGAAGGGACTGCACACCCGGCACCGAAGTTTCACCGCTCGTCAACCCCAGCGACACTCGGTCACCATCACGATTCCTGTGGCTGTGGAACAATCACACGGTATTACAAGTAAGGTGGAACAGTGCGTTTAATGTGAACAAACATTTACAGGTGCCCTATCCCCTACAACTAAACTGTGCCCTTCACCCATGCCAACTTACTCAGTGTCTCTCTTTGTTGCCTTACGGGCCCTACCACTACGTCTAAGTGATTCCCCAGATGGTACAGCAGGAGTAGAGGAGGATTTCTGCGAATCGCCCCCTTCGACTAGTTTCTCCTTCGGCAAGCGTTTCCTGGGGCGACCCGGCCTTGATGGGCCAGGCTGCTCTGCGGGCGTCTCGGGTGATGTTGTGCCACCCTGCTCTGCCTGCTGCCCACCCGATGCACCAGGGATGGGACGGGGGGAGGCCGAGAATTCCGGGACGTCCCGTGATGGAGTTAATGGGACGGGCTCCGAAACCTCCTCCTCCCTCGGGGAGCCCGGTGGCCCCCGGGCCTCACTTTGGGACAGAGGTGCGAGCGGGGAGGTGCCCCGTCGTGCCGCCGATACCTGGCGATGCCAGTCCTGGAGGCCTGCAACGGTATCCACCAGGATCCGAAGGTTTGCAGAGACGGAGTCCAGGGAGTTAGACATTCCCGCCAGGGACTGTGCGACCTCAACCTGTGTGTGCACGACGCCATCCAGCACATGTGTCAGGCGGTTGATGCTCTCGGCGACTGACTGCTGCGACTGGGCCATGACCTGCTGAGACTCGGCCAAGGCCCGCAGCGCGCCGGCAATGTCGGTTTGGCTCTGGCGCATTGCTGCCTGTGAGAGGGCAACCCTGTCCAGGGCCGAGGATGACACGTGCACATTAAGCCCAACGCCTTGCATAACCTGACCCATTGCCCCCACCGCGGATGCCACCCGTGCGGTGCCACCTCGGCCTGGGTCACTGCCAAGAGCGGCACCACTCCCTGCTCGTGGACGCAGTTCGACTCCTCTAATAGCGTCTGCAGAGTCTGGAAGACAGCCCTCATCCCGTCATTGTTTCCCTGGGTTTCTTGATGCATCGGCTGTGTGGGTGGGTTGAGAAAGTCCAGGAACTCGGAAAACGTCTGGGAGCCAGCTGCATGCTGGGTCTGGCCTCCGCCAGTCCGGGCCCTCGGCTGCTCCGACCTCCACCTGCTGTACCTGCTCAGCTGTGATGTGCCAACCCAGACTGTGACCCAGGAGCCTCATCACTAAATAGGCCCGCCGGGGTGAGTGTCTCTGGGATGGTGGATGGTGTGGGAGATAGCAGTGCCGCAAGCTCGAGGTCGTCTTAGGTAGATGCCTCCTCTATGTCATCGGCCCGCTGAGAGGCCGCAGGGCGTTCGCGGGCCATTTCTCTCTCTGGCTGTGTCGCCGCCCTCTGGGCGTCCTGCGCCGCAGATTGGGTTGGGGAGGATGGGACACCCCGCTGATCGGGCACCCTCTGTCGTTCGGCCCCGGGTGCGGTGGGGGCAGATGCCTGTGTCCGTCTGCAGCCAGACGGCCCTGGTCGTTCGGCATCACGTCCTAGGGACGAGAATGAAACGGGTTATTTAGATTTGCTCGGCCGGGTGCTGGACGGTGACCCAGTGGGCAGGGTGTGAAGGGACAGAGGATGGGGGAGGTATCCCAGTGGGCAGGGTGTGTAAAGGGACAGAGGGTGGGGGAGGTGTCCCAGTGGGCAGGGTGTGAAGGGACAGAGGATGGGGGAGGTATCCCAGTGGGCAGCGCGTGAAGGGACAGTGGATGGGGGAGGTGTCCCAGTGGGCAGGGTGTGTGAAGGGACAGAGGATGGGGGAGGTGTCCCAGTGGGCAGGGTGTGTGAAGGGACAGAGGATGGGGGAGGTGTCCCAGTGGGCAGGGTGTGTGAAGGGACAGAGGATGGGGGAGGTGTCCCAGTGGGCAGGGTGTGTGAAGGGACAGAGGATGGGGGAGGTGTCCCAGTGAGCAGGGTGTGTGAAGGGACAGAGGATGGGGGAGGTGTCCCAGTGGGCAGGGTGTGTGAAGGGACAGAGGATGGGGGAGGTGTCCCAGTGGGCAGGGTGTGAAGGGACAGAGGATGTGGGAGGTGTCCCAGTGAGCAGGGTGTGTGAAGGGACAGAGGATGGGGGAGGTGTCCCAGTGGGTAGGGTGTGTGAAGGGACAGAGAATGGGGGAGGTGTCCCAGTGGGCAGGGCGTGTGAAGGGACAGAGGATGGGGGAGAGGTCCCAGTGGGCAGGGTGTGAAGGGATAGAGGATGGGGGAGGTGTCCCAGTGGGCAGGGTGTGAAGGGACAGAGGATGGGGGAGGTATCCCAGTGGGTAGGGTGTGCGAAGTGACAGAGGATGGGGGAGTTGTCCCAGTGGGCAGGGTGTGAAGGGATAGAGGATGGGGGAGGTGTCCCAGTGGGCAGGGTGTGAAGGGACAGAGGATGTGGGAGGTGTCCCAGTGGGCAGGGTGTGATGGGACAGAGGATGGGGGAGGTATCCCAGTGGGCAGGGTGTGTGAATGGACAGAGGATGGGGGAGGTGTCCCAGTGGGTAGGGTGTGTGAAGGGACAGAGGATGGGGGAGGTGTCCCAGTGGGCAGGGTGTGTGAAGGGACAGAGGATGGGGGAGGTGTTCCAGTGGGCAGGGTGTGTGAAGGGACAGAGGATGGGGGAGGTGTCCCAGTGGGCAGGGTGTGAAGGGACAGAGGATGGGGGAGGTGTCCCAGTGGGCAGGGTGTGAAGGGACAGAGGATGGGGGAGGTATCCCAGTGGGCAGGGTGTGAAGGGACAGAGGATGGGGGAGGTGTCCCAGTGGGCAGGGTGTGAAGGGACAGAGGATGGGGGAGGTATCCCAGTGGGCAGAGTGTGTGATGGGACAGAGGATGGGGGAGAGGTCCCAGTGGGCAGGGTGTGTGAAGGGACAGAGGATGGGGGAGGTGTCCCAGTGGGCAGGGTGTGTGAAGGGACAGAGGATGGGGGAGGTGTCCCAGTGGGCAGGGTGTGAAGGGACAGAGGATGGGGGAGGTGTCCCAGTGGGCAGGGTGTGTGAAGGGACAGAGGATGGGGGAGGGTGGGGGGGGTGTTTGTCATGCAGGGTTGTCTCACTTGTTGCAGCTCCGCCAACCTCGCATTGCGCGATCTCCCGGGTGGCAGATCCCCCAACAAGGCCCAGGGCCCTCTGCTCAAACGTGGTGAGGGGCCGCAGGATGGGCGAACCCCCTCCAGTCTTGTTCCGCTCACGGGTGTTGTGAGCGGTCTTGTCCTTTTGGGGGAGGGGGCACAGGTAGATCATTACAATACGGCAGGTATCAGCAGTCCGTTCAGATACTGGCAGTTTGGGGGTCAAGTTGTAATAAGACGATTGCATCTCTCCACGGGGCCAGAGCGCTGGGTCTGTGACAACTTTGTGTACCACCCTCAACTCACTCTGCCCCATCCCCCTCCACCCCCCGTTCCAGGGGGGGAGGTGGGTGATTAAGTTAAGGGGGGAGGGATGGTTGTCACCCGGGGGCACCTTCTTGGCACTTACCCTGGCAGCCCTGGTGAGGTTGTGCATCTTCTTCCGACATTGCTCTGCAGAGTGAGGGGTCTGCCCCACAGCACTGACGGCAGCAGCAACCTCACGCCAGGCCTGGCGCACCGCGCTGGCAGGGTGGCGATGCCCTCTACGCAGGCAGATGATGCCCCTCCTCTGCTCGATTGATTCGAGCAGCGTCTCCACATCAGCCTCAACGAATCGAGGGGCTGCTCTCCTCAGCTCCGACATCCTGGCCTACAGTTTCTGTGCTCGCCCGCGCCTTTTTACGGTGTCGGGCGGCGTCACGTGGGCGTGTTCGTAGCGTCGCCGTGTTCCGGCGCCATCGCGCACGTGATTGACTCGGCCCCGTTCCTAGCCCATTTCCCGGACGTGAATACCTCGGGAAATGGGCCGTGTCGGGCCGTCGCAAAATTCGGCCGTTTTGACGGCCAACTTCGCGATTTTCCGCGGGTGCGGAGAATCGCGCCAAATATGGGGAGGCAGTGGAAAAGAAACAAAAACCTCGGGAGCACCGTCATCTTAATCGACTAGACCCTGCCCGCCAACGAAAGTGGCAGCGCGTCCCACCTCCTGAACTCTTCCTCCATCTGTTCCACCAGCCTCGAAAAGTTTAGCCTGTGCAGGGCTCCCCAGTTCCTAGCTATCTGGACCCCAAGATATCTAAAGCTCCTCTCAGCCCTCTTCAACGGGAGCTCCCCTATCTCCCTCTCCTGATCCCCCGGGTGCAGGACAAACAGCTCACTCTTCCTCACATTGAGCTTATAGCCCGAAAAGTCCCTAAACTCCCCAAGTATCTTCAACACCTCCGGCATCCCCCCAGCTGGATCTGCGACGTACAACAGTAAATCGTCTGCGTACAGCGACAACCGGTGCTCCTCTCCCCCCCCCCCCCCCCCCCCCCCCCCGCACAATCCCCCTCCAGTTCTTCGAATCCCTCAGCGCCATGGCCAGGGGCTCAATCGCCAAGGCGAAGGGCAGGGAAAGCCGGAAGTCCCCCGGGAAAGCCGGAAGTCCTCCGACCTCTCCCCGTTCGTCACCACACTCGCCACCGCACCTAGCTGCTCAATCCCTCACCAAACCAAAACCTCCTCAGCACATCCCACAGGTAACTCCACTCCACCCTATCGAAAGCTTTCTCCGCATCCATCGATGCTGCTATTTCCGCCTCCCCATCCGCCAACGCCATCATCACAACATTCAGGAGCCGCCGCACATTGACATTCAGCTGCCTCCCCTTCACAAACCCCGTTTGGTCCTCATGGATAACCATCGGGACCACATCTTCCACCCTCCTGGACAGTATCTTAGCCAACAACTTTGCGTCCACGTTAAGGAGCGAGATCGGCCTATAAGACCCACATTGGAGTGGGTCCTTGTCCCGCTTCAGGATCAAAAAGATAATTGCCCTAGACATCAACGGTGGCAGAGCCCCCCCCCCCCCCCCCCCCCCCCCCTCGCCTCGTTCAGGGTCCTCACCAGCAGAGGGCCCAGCAGATCTGAAAATTTCTTGTAAAACTCCACCGGGAACCCGTCAGGTCCCGGCGCTTTCCCTGTCTGCATACTTCCCAACGCCTCCACCAGCTCCTCCAACTCGATTGGGGCCCCCAGACCCTCCACCCACTGATCCTCTACTCTTGGGAACTCCAGCTTATCCAGAAAGCGGTCCATCCCTCCTGCCTCCCTGGGGTGCACCGCTCGGTACAGCCCCTCGTAAAAGGATCTGAACACCCCATTGATGTCCCTGCCACTCCGCACCAGGTTCCCTCATGCATCTGTGACTCCCCCTACCTCTCTCGCTGCCTCCCGCTTCCGGAGCTGGTGGCCAGATTCCGACTTGCCTTCTCTCCGTACTCAGATACCGCCCCCTGCGCCCTCCTCCACTGCGCCTCCGCCTTCTGGGTGGTAAGTATATCAAACTCCGCTTGGAGACTGAGACGCTTCCTCAAAAGCCCCTCCTCCGGGACATCCGCATACTTCCTGTCCACCCTTACCATTTCCTCCACCAGCCTCTCCCTCTCGGTCCTCTCCCCCCTCTCCCTGTGTGCCCGAATGGATATCAGCTCCCCTCTAACCACCGCCTTCAGCGCTTCCCAAACCACCCCAACTTGCACCTCCCCATTGTCATTAGCTTCCAAATACCCCTCTATACCCCTACGGACCCGCCCGCATACTTCCTCCTCTGCCAGAAGCCCCACATCTAACCCCCACAGCGGCCGCTGATCCTTCCCCTCCCCCAGCTCCAGGTCCACCCAATGCGGAGCATGGTCCGATATGGCTATCGCCGAATACTCCGCCCCCACCACTCTCGGGGTTAGCGCCCTGCTGAGAACAAAAAAGTCAATCCGGGAATAAGCCTTGTGGACATGGGAGAAAAAGGAAAACTCCCTACCTCCCGGCCTCAAAAACCTCCAAGGGTCCACCCCTCCCATCTGATCCATGAACCCCCTCAGTACCGAGGCCGCCGCCGGCCTCTTGCCCGTCCTAGACTGCGAACGATCCAGAGCCGGATCCAGCACCGTATTAAAGTCCCCTCCCAGAATCAAACCCCCCGTCTCCAGGTCCGGGATCTGGCTCAGCATGCGCTGCATGAAGCCCGCATCGTCCCAGTTGGGGGCGTACACATTAACCAGAACCACCCGCTCCCCCTGAAGTCTACCACTCACCATTACGTATCTACCTCCGCTGTCCGCCACCACACTCGACGCAGCAAACGACACGCTCTTGCCAACTAAGATCACCATCCCTCGATTCTTCGCCTCGAGCCCCGAGTGGAACACCTGCCCCACCCAGCCTCTTCTCAGCCTCACCTGATCCGCCACCTTAAGGTGCGTCTCCTGGCGCATAGCCACGTCCGCTCCCAGCCCCCTCAGGTGCGCCAAGACCCGGGACCGCTTCTCCGGTCCATTCAGCCCCCTCACGTTCCATGTGACCAGCCGAATCTGGGGGGTCTTCCCCCTCCATCTGCGCCGATCAGCCATAGCTCTCCCTCAGCTCACCACGTGCCCCATGGTGGCAGACCCCCCCTCCTAGCCCCCCCCCTTCACCAGCCATTTCCCTACGGCCCCTGCAGCAGCAACCCGGTACCCCCCCCCCACTACTCCCGTCCTGCCGAGCTGGGGACCCCCTAGCTGCGTAACCCCTAACTTTGTACTTCCGTAAGTCAGCTGACTCCTGCTGACCCCGCCTACCCCCGCCATACCGATGACCCCTCCCCCCCGATGCAACGCAACGACCAATCTCCCCTCCCAGTGCCGACCCCGCCCCAACTCCTCCAGCGTGGGAAGAAAGCCCGCGCTTCCATCCCGAACCCCGCCCCCCCCAGCCCAACACGCGGGAAAAAGACGGGCACCTGACCCAGCGGGACTGCGAACAGCTCCCCAACCCTCCACCAGTGGAAAAAACTACAAAGCACCCAAATAAATAACAGCCCCAAAAAAACGAAGCAGCAGGGCAACAAAAAAGCAACATCAAACACAGCCAATAAAAATGAAAGGATACCAAGGAGGACAAAGCCTCCGGGCTGTGTACACCGTTCCCCAGCCCCCAGTCCTCAGCTCAAGTCCAGCTTCTCTGCCTGGACGAAAGCCCAGGCCTCCTCCGGAGAGTCAATGTAAAGCTGGCGGTCCTTATAAGTGACCCAGAGGCGTGCCGGCTGTAACAGGCCAAACTTGACCCCCTTCTTGTGGAGCACTGCCTTCGTCCGATTAAAACCAGCCCTTCTCTTTGCCACCTCCGCACTCCAGTCCTGATAGATCCTAATGTTCACATTCTCCCACCTGCTGCCGCTTTCCTTCTTCGCCCATCTCAGCACACACTCACGGTCGACGAAGCGGTGAAAACGGACCAGCACCGCCCGAGGCAGCTCGTTTGACTTGGGTTTCCTCAGCAGCACCCGATGGGCACCCTCCAGCTCCAAGGGTCCCTGGAACGACCCCGCGCCCATTGGCGAGTTCAGCATCATAGTTACATAGGCCCCCAAATCCAAACCTTCCAGCCCCTCCGGGAGGCCCAGAATCCACTGGTTCTTCCGAAGGGCACGGTTCTCCATCTCCTCCATCCTCACTGACCACTTCTTGTGGAGCGCCTCGTGCGACTCCACCTTCACTGCCAGGCCCAGGAGTTCGTCCTCGCTCTCCGAGGCCTTTTGCCAAAGCTCTCGGATCTCCGCACCCTGGGACGTCTGGGTCGCCATGAGCTTGTCCAGGGAGGCCTTAAGCGGTTCCAGGATCTCTGCCTTCAGCTCCCTGAAGGAGCGCTGAAGCAGCTCCTGCTGCTCTCGCGCCCACTGCTGCCACGCTGCTGCTTCCCCGCCCGCCGCCATCTTGCCTTTCCTGCCTTGCACCTTTCTCTGCTCCAAAGCTGATTTTTTGACCGCTCCGCCCCTGGTCCAGGCCATCCACCGGCGGAGAATCTTAGAGGAAGTGTTCCCACACGGGGAAAAGTCCAACCAGTACCGCTACGGGCCCTTAAAAGAGCCGAAAATAGCGGGAGCTACCGAACGTGCGGCTTAGCTCCACATCGCCGCAACCGGAAGTCGATCTCGGGGTTCATGTCCACGGATCTCTGAAGGTTGCCACCCAAGTGGATAGAGCCGTGAAGAAGGCCTATAGTGTGTTAACATTTATTAACAGGGGGCTTGAGTTTAAGAGCCGTGAGGTTATGCTGCAACTATACATGACCCTGGTGAGACCACATTTGGAGTATTGTGTGCAGTTCTGGTCACCTCATTATAGGAAGGATGTGGAAGCATTGGAAAGGGTGCAAAGGAGATTTACCAGGATGCTGCCTGGTTTGCAGGATAGGTCTTATGAGGAAAGGTTGAGGGAGCTAGGGCTTTTCTCTTTGGAGCGGAGGAGGAAGAGAGGTGACTTAATAGAGGTTTATAAGATGATGAGGGGGATAGATAGAGTGGACGTTCAGAGACTATTTCCTCGGGTGGATGTAGCTGTTACAAGGGGGCATAACTATAAGGTTCGGGGTGGGAGATATAGGAGGGATATCAGGTAGGTCCTTTACTCAGAGATGGTATGGTAGTGGAGTCGGACACTTTAGGAACTTTCAAGTGGTTATTGGATAGACATATGGAGTGCACTAGAATGATTGGGAGTAGGTTGATTTCAGACTAGTTCTGCGCAACATCGTGGGCCGAAGGGCCTGTACTGTGCTGTACTGTTCTTTGTTCTATGTTCTATTCACAATGTCCTATCCTGCTCTTGTTTGGCCTTGTTCAGTGCTGTAGCCAATCACTATTTGTTGATGCACCACTTTCAATGTTCTCTGTTGATTATTCTTTTGTCTACTATGTACGTTCCCTTGGCAGCAGAAAAATACTTTTCACTGTACTTCGGTACATGTGACAATAAATATCAATCATCATAACCTCCCTGATCTTATATTCTATTATCTACCTGTCCTGCTACTTTCAGGGATCTTTGGACATTCCCTCCAAGATTCCGCTGGTCCTCTGTACATCCTAGCGTCCTACTGTTCATTGTAATTCCCCTGGCCATGTTAGTCCTCCCAAAATGCATCACCTCACACTTTTCAGGGTTAAATTACATCTGCCACTGTTCTGCACATTTGAGCAGCCCATGTATATCTTCCTGTGATCTAAGGCTTTCCTCTCACTATTTACCAAATCACCAACTTTCGTATCATCTGCGATAGAGGGGTGACTTCCATAAATACCTGAGACTGAGCTGAGGCGTAAATAAAGAGCGGATAAGCGAAACTTCAATAAAGAGCATAGAGAGAGCCGAGATTACTATAAAGAACATGGATAGAGGGGCGAGACTTAATTAAGAGTGTGTGGAGAGAGGTGAGATTTCAATAAATAGCACAGAGAGGAGTGAATTTAATAAAGAGCGTGGTGAGAATGGTTAGGTTTCAAGTAAGAGCCGCGAGATAGAAAGAGGTGAGACTTCATTAAAGGGTGGAGAGACGAGATTTCAATAAAGAGGCAGGTGAGATTTCAAGAAAGCGCGGTGAGAGAAAATGGTGAGACTTAAAGAGTGCAAGGAGAGAGGTGATGTCAATAAAGAGTGGTGAACTGGAGGCAAGACGTGATTAAAGAGCACAGAGAGATGAGATTTCAGTACAGAATGCGGAGCGAGAAAAGTGAAACTTTATTATTATTATTAACTTCATTAAAGAGCACGGCGTGAGGCTTCAGTAAAGAGCACAAAAAGGAGCGGATCTACAGTAAAGAGCAGAGAGGCGAGACTTCAATAAAGAAGATGGAGAAAGGAGTGTCTTCAATGAAGAGCTCATAGCGAGACAAGACTTCAATAAAGAATAGAGGGAGAGGTGAGACTAATAAAAGTGCAGAGAGAGGCGCAACTTCAATGAAGAGCAGAGAGAGATGCATGTCTTTGATAATGAGCACAGTAAGAAGTCTTACAACACCAGGTTAAAGTCCAACAGGTTTGTTTCAAACACGAGCTTTCGGAGCACGGCTCCTTCTTCACCTGAAGAAGGAGCCGTGCTCCGAAAGCTCGTGTTTGAAACAAACCTGTTGGACTTTAACCTGGTGTTGTAAGACTTCTTACTGTGCTCACCCCAGTCCAACGCCGGCATCTCCACATCTTTGATAATGAGCACAAAGAGGGAGATGCAATGTCAATAAAGAGCGCGGAGAGAGAGGCGAGACTTCTATGAAGCGCTGAAATAGAGGAGTGAATTTAATAAAGAGTGCAGTGAGAGAGGTTAGATTTCAATTAAGAGTATGAAAGTAGACATAGTCTTCCTCCAAGAGACGCACCTGAGGGAGAAGGATAGACTGCGGGTAAGAAAAGAATGGTTGGGACAGACATGTTACAGGACAAGAGCTAGGGGGTTAGTCATATTACTTGGTAAGAGGATGGAATTTACCACAACATGGACGGTTATGGACCCAGGAGGAATGTATGTCATGGTCAGCGGTGCGCTGAATGGGACACCAGTGGTCCTGGTTAATTTTTTAAAATAAATTTCGAGTACCCAATTATTTATTTTTCCAATTAAGGGGCAATTTAGCGTGGCCAATCCACCTAACCTGCACATATTTTGGTTGTGGGGGTGAAACCCACGCAAAAACGGAGAGAATGTGCAAACTCCACACGGACAGTGACCCAGAGCCGAGATTCAAACCTGGGTCCTCAGCGTAGTAGTCCCAGTGCTAACCACTGTGCCACTGGTTAATGTGTACATGCCCAACAGAATTTATAAAGGCCATGATGGAAATCCACAACATAGACACCCACAGACTAATCATGGGAGGCGACTTTAACTGTACAAGACCTGCTAACCGACAAGACAAATACCAAAACGGAAATAATAGCTCGAGAACTAGGAAGATTTATGGAGCAGATTGGGCAGTGGATCCATGGAGGTTCATGTACCCGTATGAGAAGGAGTACCTATTTTGTTCACAAATACACAGGGTCTATAGCTGTATCGACTTCTTTGCAGTGGGGAAATTGGTGCTTCCAGGGATAGTATTAGCAGAATACTCTGCAATTGTTATCTCCGACCACGCTCCACATTACATAGATGTGAGATTGGAGACGGGCTGTACCAAAATCTCCCATGAAGGTTGGACACGGACCTCCTGACCAACAAGGTCTCCTGCCAGAAAATATGACGGACCATAGGCCAGTATAGAACTAACAACCGGAACGGGGAGGTGTCACCCTCCACACTCTGGGACGGGCTGATGGCTGTGATCAGAGGAGAAATTATTGCCAAAGGTCGTGCAGAGTTAGGGAAGAGAGGGCAACAACTGATCGGCTCCATTCTGGAGGTCGACTGACGATTGCCCCGACTGTACAGCTTCTGGCGGAGAGGAAAAATCTACAAATGGACTTGAACCTGCTATCAACCAGGAAGGCAGTGTAACAACTCCGCCAGGCGCAGGGCACCTTCTACTAGCACGGACACAAGGCTGGCCACCTGTTAGCTCAACAGCTGACAAAACAGGCAGCCAGGAGAGAAATAGCGCATGTGAAGGATAATAAAGGCGGACTGGTAGCCAAACTAAAAAAGGTCAACAAAGCATTCGAGGCCTGCTGGGACTATATACCTCCGAAGCCCCCAACGGGGTCTCAGGCATGAAACAGACCCTCGATTGACTGGAAATGTGGGGGAAGGCAAACAGAGAGAGCTGGAAGCACTGCTGGAACTGGGAGAGATCATGGAGAGCACCAGCTCCATGTAGGTGGGGAAGGTGCCTGGACCAGACAGGCAGCACTGGCCTGACACTTGCGGGAGATGTTCGAAGATTCGCTAGTGAGGGGGACCTTGCCCCCAACGCTAGCACAAGACACTATGGCCGGGATTCACTGAAATCCCAGCCAAGTGTTGACGCCGGTATAAAAACAGGCACGAGCGACGCCGGCATCAATGAGCCTCGAGGCCCAGGCATTCACCCCTTCCCAGGGGCCTAGAACGGCGCCGGGGTGCTGTCCGCTGTGCCGGCACCGAGAGCCGGCGCGGACCGCGAATGCACGTGGGTTGCCGTCTCCGCGCCGGCCCCTCGGGCAATATGGTGGAGCCCTACAGGGGCCAGCGCGGAGGAACATAGGCACCCGTCCCGATTAGCCCGCCCACTGATCGGTAGGCCCCGATCGCGGGCCTGGCCACCGTGGAGGGCCACCCCCAGAGTCTGATCCCCCCCTCCAACCAGGACAGCCCCTGCAGCCAGAACTCCGAGGTCCTGCCAGCTGGGACCATACGTAACCCACGCCGACAGTCACTTGGCCCGTCGAGCGCAGAGAATTGCTGTGGGCTCCGCTTCCAACAGCCCCGACCGGCGCAGAGGTCACCGTGCGGGCGTGATCAGCGTTGGAGCAGCGTGGCACGATTTACGCCCCCACCCCCGCAATTCTCTGACCTGGATCGGAGAATCCCGGCCTATATCGCTGATACCCAAGAAAGACAAATACCCAAACGAATGTGGATCCTACAGATGCATTTTGCTGCACAATGTGGACACGGCTGGAGAACTGCGTACCAGAGGCAGTCACAGAGGGTCAGATGGGCTTTGTTAAAGGTAGACAGCTAACAGTGAACATCAGGTAACTGCTGAACTTGATCATGACCCCATCTGGGGAGAGAACACCAGAGGTGATCATCGCTCTGGATGTAGAAAAGGCTTTCGACAAGAGTCGAATGGAAGTACCTCCTTGAGGTACTGAAGCAGTTTAGGCTGAGGACAGGATCTATCTCACAGGTGAAACTGCTGTACAACACGCCCATGGCAAGCGTACAGACCAAACCACCAGCATTGAATACTCCAGCTGCACAGATGCACAGGCAGGGGGGTCCTCATTGCTGTTTTCCTGCCAAATGAGCAGTTGGTGATCTCCCTCAGAGCAGTGAAAAACTGGAAGGGAATCCGAAGGGTGGGGAGCTGCAGAGAGCACAGAGTCTCACTCGCAGAGTCTCACTCAGAGTCTCACTCACAGAGTCTCACTCGCAGAGTCTCACTCGCAGAGTCTCACTCAGAGTCTCACTCACAGAGTCTCACTCGCAGAGTCCCACTCGCAGAGTCTCACTCAGAGTCTCACTCGCAGAGTCTCACTCGCAGAGTCTCACTCGCAGAGTCTCACTCAGAGTCTCACTCGCAGAGTCTCACTCGCAGAGTCTCACTCAGAGTCTCACTCGCAGAGTCTCACTCGCAGAGTCTCACTCGCAGAGTCTCACTCAGAGTCTCACTCGCAGAGTCTCACTCAGAGTCTCACTCGCAGAGTCCCACTCGCAGAGTCTCACTCGCAGAGTCTCACTCAGAGTCTCACTCAGAGTCTCACTCGCAGAGTCTCACTCAGAGTCTCACTCAGAGTCTCACTCACAGAGTCTCACTCGCAGAGTCTCACTCGCAGAGTCTCACTCGCAGAGTCTCACTCAGAGTCTCACTCGCAGAGTCTCACTCGCAGAGTCTCACTCGCAGAGTCTCACTCGCAGAGTCTCACTCAGAGTCTCACTCGCAGAGTCTCACTCAGAGTCTCACTCGCAGAGTCCCACTCGCAGAGTCTCACTCGCAGAGTCTCACTCAGAGTCTCACTCAGAGTCTCACTCGCAGAGTCTCACTCAGAGTCTCACTCGCAGAGTCTCACTCAGAGTCTCACTCGCAGAGTCTCACTCAGAGTCTCACTCAGAGTCTCACTCGCAGAGTCTCACTCAGAGTCTCACTCGCAGAGTCTCACTCAGAGTCTCACTCGCAGAGTCTCACTCAGAGTCTCACTCGCAGAGTCTCACTCAGAGTCTCACTCGCAGAGTCTCACTCGCAGAGTCTCACTCGCAGAGTCTCACTCAGAGTCTCACTCGCAGAGTCTCACTCAGAGTCTCACTCACAGAGTCTCACTCGCAGAGTCTCACTCGCAGAGTCTCACTCAGAGTCTCACTCACAGAGTCTCACTCGCAGAGTCCCACTCGCAGAGTCTCACTCAGAGTCTCACTCGCAGAGTCTCACTCGCAGAGTCTCACTCGCAGAGTCTCACTCAGAGTCTCACTCGCAGAGTCTCACTCGCAGAGTCTCACTCGCAGAGTCTCACTCAGAGTCTCACTCGCAGAGTCTCACTCAGAGTCTCACTCGCAGAGTCCCACTCGCAGAGTCTCACTCGCAGAGTCTCACTCAGAGTCTCACTCAGAGTCTCACTCGCAGAGTCTCACTCGCAGAGTCTCACTCAGAGTCTCACTCAGAGTCTCACTCAGAGTCTCACTCGCAGAGTCTCACTCAGAGTCTCACTCAGAGTCTCACTCGCAGAGTCTCACTCAGAGTCTCACTCAGAGTCTCACTCACAGAGTCTCACTCGCAGAGTCTCACTCGCAGAGTCTCACTCGCAGAGTCTCACTCAGAGTCTCACTCGCAGAGTCTCACTCGCAGAGTCTCACTCGCAGAGTCTCACTCGCAGAGTCTCACTCAGAGTCTCACTCGCAGAGTCTCACTCGCAGAGTCTCACTCGCAGAGTCTCACTCGCAGAGTCTCACTCAGAGTCTCACTCGCAGAGTCTCACTCAGAGTCTCACTCGCAGAGTCCCACTCGCAGAGTCTCACTCGCAGAGTCTCACTCAGAGTCTCACTCAGAGTCTCACTCGCAGAGTCTCACTCAGAGTCTCACTCGCAGAGTCTCACTCAGAGTCTCACTCGCAGAGTCTCACTCAGAGTCTCACTCAGAGTCTCACTCGCAGAGTCTCACTCAGAGTCTCACTCGCAGAGTCCTCACTCAGAGTCTCACTCGCAGAGTCTCACTCAGAGTCTCACTCGCAGAGTCTCACTCAGAGTCTCACTCGCAGAGTCTCACTCGCAGAGTCTCACTCGCAGAGTCTCACTCAGAGTCTCACTCGCAGAGTCTCACTCGCAGAGTCTCACTCGCAGAGTCTCACTCGCAGAGTCTCACTCAGAGTCTCACTCGCAGAGTCTCACTCAGAGTCTCACTCGCAGAGTCCCACTCGCAGAGTCTCACTCGCAGAGTCTCACTCAGAGTCTCACTCAGAGTCTCACTCGCAGAGTCTCACTCAGAGTCTCACTCGCAGAGTCTCACTCAGAGTCTCACTCGCAGAGTCTCACTCAGAGTCTCACTCGCAGAGTCTCACTCAGAGTCTCACTCGCAGAGTCTCACTCGCAGAGTCTCACTCGCAGAGTCTAACTCAGAGTCTCACTCAGAGTCTCACTCGCAGAGTCTCACTCAGAGTCTCACTCACAGAGTCTCACTCAGAGTCTCACTCAGAGTCTCACTCGCAGAGTCTCACTCAGAGTCTCACTCGCAGGGTCTCACTCGCAGAGTCCCACTCGCAGAGTCTCACTCGCAGAGTCTCACTCAGAGTCTCACTCAGAGTCCCACTCGCAGAGTCTCACTCAGAGTCTCACTCGCAGAGTCTCACTCGCAGAGTCCCACTCGCAGAGTCTCACTCGCAGAGTCTCACTCAGAGTCTCACTCAGAGTCTCACTCGCAGAGTCTCACTCAGAGTCTCACTCGCAGAGTCTCACTCAGAGTCTCACTCGCAGAGAGAATCTCACTCGCAGAGTCTCACTCGCAGAGTCCCACTCGCAGAGTCTCACTCAGAGTCTCACTCGCAGAGTCTCACTCGCAGAGTCTCACTCGCAGAGTCTCACTCACAGAGTCTCACTCGCAGAGTCCCACTCGCAGAGTCTCACTCAGAGTCTCACTCGCAGAGTCTCACTCGCAGAGTCTCACTCGCAGAGTCTCACTCACAGAGTCTCACTCGCAGAGTCCCACTCGCAGAGTCTCACTCGCAGAGTCTCACTCGCAGAGTCCCACTCGCAGAGTCTCACTCAGAGTCTCACTCGCAGAGTCTCACTCGCAGAGTCTCACTCGCAGAGTCCCACTCGCAGAGTCTCACTCAGAGTCTCACTCGCAGAGTCTCACTCGCAGAGACTCACTCGCAGAGTCCCACTCGCAGAGTCTCACTCACAGAGAGAATCTCACTCGCAGAGTCTCACTCGCAGAGTCCCACTCGCAGAGTCTCACTCAGAGTCTCACTCGCAGAGTCTCACTCGCAGAGTCTCACTCGCAGAGTCTCACTCACAGAGTCTCACTCGCAGAGTCTCACTCGCAGAGTCTCACTCGCAGAGTCTCACTCGCAGAGTCTCACTCGCAGAGAGAATCTCACTCGCAGAGTCTCACTCGCAGAGTCTCACTCGCAGAGTCTCACTCGCAGAGAGAATCTCACTCGCAGAGTCTCACTCAGAGTCTCACTCGCAGAATCTCACTCGCAGAGTCTCACTCAGAGTCTCACTCGCAGAGTCTCACTCGCAGAGACTCACTCGCAGAGTCTCACTCACAGAGTCTCACTCAGAGTCTCACTCGCAGAGAGAATCTCACTCGCAGAGTCTCACTCGCAGAGAGAATCTCACTCGCAGAGTCTCACTCGCAGAGTCTCACTCGCAGAGAGAATCTCACTCGCAGAGTCTCACTCAGAGTCTCACTCGCAGAGTCTCACTCACAGAGTCTCACTCGCAGAGTCTCACTCGCAGAGTCTCACTCGCAGAGACTCACTCGCAGAGTCTCACTCGCAGAGAGAATCTCACTCGCAGAGTCTCACTCGCAGAGTCTCACTCGCAGAGTCCCACTCGCAGAGTCTCACTCAGAGTCTCACTCAGAGTCTCACTCGCAGAGACTCACTCGCAGAGTCTCACTCGCAGAGAGAATCTCACTCGCAGAGTCCCACTCGCAGAGAGAATCTCACTCTCAGAGTCTCACTCAGAGTCTCACTCGCAGAGTCTCACTCAGAGTCTCACTCAGAGTCTCACTCGCAGAGTCTCACTCGCAGAGTCTCACTCGCAGAGTCTCACTCAGAGTCTCACTCGCAGAGTCTCACTCGCAGAGTCCCACTCGCAGAGAGAGTCTCACTCGCAGAGTTTCACTCAGAGTCTCACTCGCAGAGTCTCACTCGCAGAGAGAATCTCACTCGCAGAGTCTCACTCAGAGTCTCACTCGCAGAGAGAATCTCACTCGCAGAGAGAATCTCACTCGCAGAGTCTCATCGCAGAGTCTCACTCGCAGAGTCTCACTCGCAGAGTCTCACTCGCAGAGTCTCACTCGCAGAGTCTCACTCGCAGAGTCTCACTCAGAGTCTCACTCGCAGAGTCTCACTCGCAGAGTCTCACTCGCAGAGTCTCACTCGCAGAGTCTCACTCAGAGTCTCACTCGCAGAGTCTCACTCAGAGTCTCACTCAGAGTCTCACTCGCAGTCTCACTCTATGTGGATGATCTGCTCCTCTACATCTTGGACCTGCAAAGCAGCATAAAAAGGGATGATAAAGCTCCTGAGGGAGTTTGATGCCTTCTTGGCCGACAAGCTCAACCTGAGCAAGAATAAAGTCTTCCCGGTGGACCTGAAAGAGGGAGGGGCAGAGCCGGAGAGATTACCAATCAGGTGAGCACAATGAAAACTCCGCTATCTGGAGATTCGGATTGCTCACGACTGGACAAGAATTCACAAATGGAACCTCACCAGTCATCTTTGTCTACAGGAATAGTACCAGAAGACTGGAGGATAGCAAATGTTGTCCCCTTGTTCAAGAAGGGGAGTAGAGATAACCCCGGTAACTATAGACCAGTGAGCCTTACTTCTGTTGTGGGAAAAGTCTTGGAAAGGTTTATAAGAGATAGGATGTATAATCATCTGGAAAGGAATAATTTGATTAGAGATAGTCAACATGGTTTTGTGAAGGGTAGGTCGTGCCTCACAAACTTCATTGAGTTCTTTGAGAAGGTGACCAAACAGTTGGACAAGGGTAAAGCAGTTGATGTGGTGTATATGGATTTCAGTAAAGCGTAGCTGGAAGAAGACAAAGGGTGGTGGGAAATGTTCAGACTGGAGTCCAGTTACTAGTGGTGTACCACAAGGATCTGATCTGATTTGGAGCCACTGCTGTTTGTCATTTTTATAAATGACCTGGAGGAGGGCGTAGAAGGATGGGTGAGTAAATTTGCAGATGACACTAAAGTCGGTGGAGTTGTGGACAGTGCAGAAGGATGTTACAAGTTACAGAGGGACATAGATAAGCTGCAGAGCTGGGCTGAGAGGTGGAAAATGGAGTTTAATGCAGAAAAGTGTGAGGTGATTCATTTTGGAAGGAATAACAGAAAGGCAGAGTACTGGGCTAATGGTAAGATTTTTGGTAGTGTGGATGAGCAGAGAGATCTCGGTGTCCATGTCCATAGATCCCTGAAAGTTGCCACCCAGGTTGAGAGGGTTGTTAAGAAGGTGTACGGTGTGTTAGCTTTTATTGGTAGAGGATTGGGTTTCGGAGCCATGAGGTCATGTTGCAGCTGTACAAAACTCTGGTGCGGCCGCATTTGGAGTATTGCGTGCAGTTCTGGTCGCCGCATTATAGGAAGGATGAAATGAAATGAAATTGCTTATTGTCACGAGTAGGCTTCAAATGAAGTTACTGTGAAAAGCCCCTAGTCGCCACATTCCGGCGCCTGTTTGGGGAGGCTGTTACGGGAAGGATGTGGAAGCATTGGAAAGGGTGCAGAGGAGATTTACAAGGATGTTGCCTGGTATGGAGGGAAGATCTTATGAGGAAAGGCTGAGGGACTTGAGGCTGTTTTCATTAGAGAGAAGAAGGTTAAGAGGTGACTTAATTGAGGCATACAAGATGATCAGAGGATTAGATAGGGTGGACATTGAGAGCCTTTTTCCTCGGATGGTGATGTCTAGCACGAGGGGACATAGCTTTAAATTGAGGGGAGATAGATATAGGACAGATGTCAGAGGCAGTTTCTTTACTCAGAGAGTAGTAATGGCGTGGAATGCCCTGCCTGCAACAGTAGTAGACTCGCCAACACTAAACGCATTCAAAGGTCATTGGATAGGCATATGGAGTGCAGTGGAGGCCGGGACGCTAAATGGCTTCAAGGCAGAGATAGATAAATTCTTGATGTCGCGAGGAATTAAGGGCTACGGGGAGAATGCTGGTAGGTGGAGTTGAAATGCCCATCAGCCATGATTGAATGGCGGAGTGGACTCGATGGGCCGAATGGCCTTACTTCCACTCCTATGTCTTATGGTCTTATGGACAATAAGGGAATAGTGTAGAGGGACTTTAGAGGGGTTTCACAGGACGGCGCAACATCGAGGGCCGAAGGGCCTGTACTGCGCTGTAATGTTCTATTGTTCTATGTTCTATGGTGGAGGAAGTAAAAAAGGATCTACAGAGATGGGACACACTCCCGCTCTCCCTAGCGGGGGGGGGGGTGTGGACGATCAAGATGAACGTACTGCCCAGGTTCTTATTACTGTTTAGATCCATCCCGTTCTACATCCCTAAGGCCTTCTTTAACTCGTCGACAAAATGATCATGGCGTTTCTGTGTGTGTGTGTGGGGGGGGGGGGGGGGGGGGGTGCTGCTGGTGGGGAAAGAACCCCAGGACCTGTCGTGGTTCCCCAGGACGACAATTTGTTTGTACCTATTCAAATATTAAAACACAGAGAGTCTGAGGAGCGATCTTCCAAGCAGTGAACTTTATTTTTCTTAGCATGAGAAAAACAGAGCTGAGATTGTCCGGAGCAATCTAAAGAAGCTTCAGGGCTTACCGCCTTTTATGTACACTTTAACTCCATGATTCAAACTCTTATCTTAATTTACAGCCCTCTTATCTTGCTTTCCTTACTTTGGCCACCACTGTTTATAGTGAGCCTCTATCTGTCTCAGTCAAGACGGGTCGTTTCTCTCTCTGCTTCGTCAACCATGGTAGCCATAAGTCAGTCCTTATCTCGTCTCTGTAAACTTTCCTGCTTGTGTCGTGGTTTTTGCTGACCAAGGCCGAATGTATACAAAAACAGGCTTCCTTCATTCCTGTCTTTTTATGGCCCTTATTTATGGCCAACCATTTTAGTTAAGCCCTGAGCCGTGTTCATTGTTTTCCCAAGTGACTGTTGTATTTTAAATGTTAAGTAAAGCTATACTCTTTTTCTGGGTCTTCTGCTTTAATCATATTAACTATACTTGATTACATTAGCTATACTTGATTACATTAGCTATACTTGATTACATTAGGTCACACAAAGTTACCCTGGGTTACACACTCATCTCAATACTCACCTAAATCTACTTTATCATTTCACTAAAACCTATGATTCTAAACTTGGTACCTAACTCATACAATATCCAGTACAAATTCCCTTACATGTCCCCCCTTTGAGGCTATTCCCTAGCCTCACACAAATTACCAAGCTCAAATAATCCCCTTACTGGATCCCATTTACAATTTATTTTAAACACTTTTTGCAGGCAATGTGGAGGAGCCGAATACTTTGGTCAGGGAACAACGCCCCTAATTCTTCTTTATCATAATTCATCTATCCAGATTCGAATTCTCGGGTCGCTCCCCCAGATTGCTTGCTCCTAACAGCCATCAGCCAAAAACCTTCCCACCCTTGTCAAGGGAAGGAAAAAAGACTGATTCCTGTGTACAGACTAAGTTCTCCAAGTCTTTTGCGAATTTCAGTCAGGTGCTGTTGTTGGTACAAAGCAATCGTCCATTATTATAGTCCTTTCACAGAGTGACGAGTTTCCATCTCGACCAGGGTCATGGTGAATCCGCTCATCGGAGGCAGCTCAAGGTTTTCCCTTTCCTCCGTTTTTCCTCGCGAACGTGAGCTGCTTGTCACCATCATCTGCCGTGTTGCAACTCTGGTAAGGAAGGATCTCAGGGCGGGTAGAAAACAACAAAATATGAGTCCTAGACCGGTTATGATTATGATTGCTACAGCTCCAGCTTTGGCGAACCATGCCCCCCATCTTCCGAACATCCTATCCAACCAATTCCAGGCTTCATGCCCAAACCCAGCATTTTCTTTCACTTCTGCCCTAAGATTCTTCAACTTATTCATGGCCCGTGTAAATGACCCCTCTGGATCAGTGTTGTTAGGGATAAATGTGCAACACTGATCTCCAAACATAACACAGACCCCTCCTTTCTCCCAAATAGTATCCGTACTCACTGATCGCCTACGTCTTGTTTGTCTTAATACTCTACCTTCCTGATTCCGCACCCCTATATCATCTGCATCCCGCTTTCCCTTGTTACGGGTCAAGGAAGTCCCCCAGGGAAACAGTTTCCAAGTCCCATGTGGGGAACGAGGCCCTTTCCCCGTCCTCACCTCCCTCGGCACCGTGACTAACAGGCTCAGGCTGGGCATTTGTATCATCAGCCAGCTCATGCACAGAACCACTCTCATCATCATTTATTATTTCTGCTGTACTTTGGCTCTGCTCCTCCTCCTCACGATTCTCCTCGTGTAGTTCTATCTCTTCCTCGCTGCTACTTCTATCCGCCCTACCTCTAACTTCAGTCTCCCTTCTCTCCCCTACCCCGGGTACCGTTCTGGTACAATGGTTCAAGTGATACCACAGTGTACTGCCTTCTACTTGCAACGCCGTGGGAGATACTCTGGTGACTTCAAACGGCCCTTCTCGTCTGGGTTCATGCCAACGTCTCCGGAACTTTCTGATGTATACTTGATCTCCCGGTGTGATCTGGTGTTCCGTGGCAGGGCTCTCCTCCTCCTTGGCCTTTTCCTGTTCAAAAATAGTTCTATGTATAAAAGTTAATTGTCGTACATACTCTCTTGCATCCTGATCTAAACACTCCAATGTGGGGCCCCCTGTTCCCCCGATCTTTGGCACCGGCATTACTCTTCCTGTCATCATCTCATGCGGGCTTAAATGTGTGATTCTGTTTTCCTGACTCCCGTACTGCATTAAAGCCAATGGCAGAGCATCTATCCAGTTTTTTCCTGTCTCACTACAAATTTTGCTTATTTTCGCCTTGAGGGTTCCGTTTGCTCTCTCCACCATTCCTTGGGATTGAGGATGATACACACATCCAAACCTCTGCTTTATACGGAGTGCTGAGAGTGTCTCTCTCAGTGCCCTCCCTATAAAAGCAGATCCATTGTCTGAACTTAATTGCATGGGTATGCCAAATCTTGGGATAATTTCTTTTGACAGGAAGTTAATTACCGTTCCAGATCCTTGATCTTTGGATGGCGTTGCTTCTATCCATCTGCTGAATCTATCAATAATCACTAGCATGTATCTTTTTCCTCTTACCACCTTTCCCATATCCACATAGTCCATGCATAGATGTTTAAACGGCCCTTCTGGAATGGGTATGTGCCCTATTGGGGCAGTAATGCCTTTCCTGATATTATTCTGAGCACACACCTCACACAGACCCCGTATGTAGTCAATTGAGTTCTGCAGGTATGGTGACCAGAATCCTTCTTTCTTAATCTTCCTAGCCACTTCTCCTCTCGCACAGTGATCCACCCCGTGTGCTTCACTAATTAGTACGGTTAGTAACGATGTGGGTGCTATGATCAACCCTTCCCCATTTCTCCATATTTTGTCATGTTGTCCCTGTAATGCTCCTCTCTCTCTCCACATTGTTTTTTCTGCTACAGGGGCTGCTTCCTGTAATTGTGCCACATCTTCTAATGTGATTTGAGGTTCGATATTCCCCACACCTGGCCCTGGGTGCGGCCTTGCTATTTCTACTGGGGCTATCGTAGCCTCAATGTATCCTGATGCTTCTTTAGCCGCCTTGTCAGCTTTGGTATTTCCCTGTGTGATGTTATCTGTTCCCTTTTTATGCGCCTGACACTTAATTATGGCTAATTCCCTTGGGCCCATCATAGCCCTTATTAAAGCCCTAATTTGAACTTCGTGTTGAATTGGTCCTCCTCCGCTTTTCATAAATCCCCTTTGCTTCCATATTGCCCCAAACAGGTGACAAACCCCGTGGGCATAGGCCGAATCAGTATAAATTTCCACTGCTTCCCCGTTTGCTAATTCACATGCTCTGGTCAGTGCTTCAAGCTCCGCTAACTGGGCTGAGCATGGCTGCTCACATTCTTTTGCCTCCAGTACCTCAAATGTTTTCCCTTTCTGTTCAACTACTGCATAGCCAGCATGATTTCCCCTATGATCCCTATGACACGAGCCGTCAACATACAACGTTCTCTTTTCTTCTGTGTTTAACCTATCTGCCTTCAGATCTTTCCTCAGTTTCATAAACGCTCTTGTCTCTCTCACACACTCATGCTCCTCTCCCTCATGTGGCAATGGCATATAGTCAGCTGGGTTGGCCCTATTGCACTTTACTATCGTAATGTCCGGGAATGTGGTCAGCATTTGAAAATGGTGAATTCTAGCCGGCGTCAGAACAAACTTCCCTTTTTCAATCAATTCAGCTATTTTATGGTATACATGTAAGTTTATCGGATATCCCATTGTGACCGTAGCTGCCTTTTCGTACGCCCACCAAGCTTCTGCCAGGCCTTGATAACACGGCGGGTATCCCATTGCTACGTCATCTAGTTTGGTACTATAATATGCTACAGTCTGCCTTCGCCTTCCCTTGCAACTTTCCTGTGTTAACACTGCTGTAGCAAATCCTGCTTCTCTGTTACTCACAAATAAATCAAAGGGCTTGTCATAGGTCGGTAAAGCCAATGCTGGTGCCTGTGCCATTTCACTCTTTATATTCTCAAATGCTTCTAGCGCATCTTTGTCCCATTTTAGTTTGGCTTTTAATTCGTCACACCCTGCCTCCTTCATTATCTTTCGTAGTGCCTGCGTTTTTTCTGCATAGTTTTCCACCCATTCTGAACTGAAGCCTGTCATTCCCAAAAATGTCATCATTTGTCCCACCGTCTGTGGTTTCGGAATTTTCAGTACTGCTTCTATTTGCTGTGAAGCTATCCCCTTCTGCCCTGCGGATATTTCTCTCCCCAAGTATTCTACCTTTCTCTGGCACAGCTGCAGCTTCTTCCAGGATACTTTATGACCCCCCTCTGCTAGTCTTTTCAAAAGTTTTAAACTATCCTTCCTGCATTGTTCTTGTGTCTCTGTGCATAATAGTAAATCATCCACATACTGTAGCAGTGTTCCTTCCAACTGTATTCCTTCTAAATCTGCTTTCAACACCTGATTGAATACATGTGGGGAATGTTTAAATCCTTGGGGCATTCTATTGTATGTGTATTGTTTCCCCTCGTACGTAAATGCAAAGAGATACTGACTTTCTGGAGCTAGTGGCACACTAAAAAATGCTGAACATAGGTCGATTACAGTAAACCATCTACTTTCAGGTGGTATATTTGTCAGCAAGGTGTAAGGGTTTGGAACTTCTACGGGCATATCTTCCACTACCTCATTAATTGCCCTTAGGTCATGCACCAATCTCCATTTTTCTCCGTCCGCCTTCTTTACTGGTAGGAGCGGGGTATTACACCTACTCCGGGTTTCCTTTAATACCCCTGCTTCTATCAATCCCTTAATCGTTTCTCTAATTCCTTCAATTGCTTCTGTCTTGATTGGGTATTGTGGTCTATAGGGCCCCTGGCGTCCTGTCTTTAATCTGACTTCAACTGGATTAGCGTTTTTAACCCTCCCTACATCCGTGTCCTGTCTGGACCACAACTCCTGTGGGAGGGAGTTCAAATCCTGCTCTAAGCTCTCTCTCCATTCCCGCTCCTGTTTCTCACTTTGCACTCCTATTGTTATCTGCTTTGGTGTCCCAAGCATCCTAACATCCAAAATTATTTTCGTCATTTGTCCATCGCTGGACGTCCAAATATCCGCACTGTCTGTCTGTACAAATTCTAAGTCTTGCGCTCTTAACACCATGGGTCCTAGGTCCTTTGATCTATATCCCGGATTAACTTTCAATGTGACATGTGGCTCCGCCCCAGGTACCGAGAACCATTTGTCAATCCATTCATTCCTAACGATTGCGAGGGCCACTCCCTCTAGTCCAATTAAAATACTTCCTGACTTTATTTCCTGTTCTCGTCCTGCCTCCTTTTCCCATTTCTCTTGTATTTCAGGTGCCTGTCCTTCATCAAATATCATTGTACTATGTAATTCTGTTCTCGGCCACTTGGCTTGTGGAACCCAAGTGTCTATAAGTTTTCCCCAGACTGTCCAGATCTGTCTTTTAATTTGTTCCTCTATATCTCCCAGCCAATATACATTAACCCCTTCCTTTCCTGGTACCTCAAGTGAATACATTCCCATCAAATCAATTCCTTGTTCGGTACATTCTAATTTCAGTCCCAGACCTAGGATTGCGTCCCTTCCCAATAGATTTAAAGGAGTTTTATCATATACTAAAATAGGTACATGGGTAGTTTTATTTCCAATGGTAATAGGCACCGGCATCGTCATTTGAGCTAGTGTTATTTTCCCCGAGAACCCCACAGTTTTTACAAACCGGTTTGACAATGGTAGGTGATCCGCATATTTCGTTTGTATGCACGTACATGTGGCACCGGTGTCTATCATCATGGGGACCTCGATCCCGCCTACTCTAGCATTAACTATAGGTTCCTGCTCTGCGGTTTCTGTTATTTGTACGTACTGTCCTACCATTTCGGGGTTCTCTGGGCCTCTCTATGCGAAACTCTGATGGTTCCCCGGCCCTTGAAACATCGGGACGCTGTTCGGCGACCCTTGGATCAGCTGTTGGCCTGCCTGTTGCTGGTTTTCTCCCTGTCTGGTGGAATTCCGCGGGCAATTCCTTTTTATGTGACCTGTCTCCCCGCACCCCCAGCACACACCTGGAGGGCCAGGCAGTGGTCCCTGTCTCGGAGTCTGATAATTAACCTGTCCCTGTCCTCTCTGATTCTGAAAGGGTGGCCTACCACTTCCCTGTCTTTTCCCATTTTTATTCCAGTCAGTCTGATTTTGTAGGGCGTATTGGTTTTGATAATTTAGGCTGTGGGCTTCTGGGTTTATGGGCAGTGGGAAGGCAGAAATGTTATAGGTTACAATGGGCTGGCCTCCATCTCCGCTTCCCCCTATTCTCGTCTTTCTGCCTCTTTGCGCCTTTTCCCACATGTTTCCTCTATGCTTCTTCTTCTTTCTCTTTCCTTTCTGCTGGCTTTGACCCTCTTTCCTTCTATTTTTCCCTGTGACGCCTCACTTTCACCCTCGCAAGGATCAGGACTTGTTTTTCCCTCATCTTTTCTTCTATCATTCTTTCCCTCCTCTTCTCGTTCCTTTTCCTTTTCCATTCCCTTTTTTGCCCATTCCAAAAGGTCTATTACATTTACTTCGTCCTGCAACTGCTTTCTCCTTCGGCTTAACTCATCCAACTCCTCTTCTGTTTTCCTCGTCTCTTCCTCTACACCTTGTTTCTTTTCTAGCTCCCTTTGTTCCCAATCCTCCGTCGTCATCTGTTTTGTCTCAAATGCTCCCTCAAAATTCATCGTGCCTGATATAACTGGGTACAGTCCCGTGGAACCCTGTTCCTCTGAGTATGGGGGCGGGGCTACATTTGGATCTTCTAATTTTGCTTTTTCCTGAAGTTGCACTGGCATTTGCATCCATATTTCCCTCCATGCCCTTCTCCTTTCTTTCCCTTCCTTTTCAAACAATGCCAGTATCTCTAGTTCTTTTTCTCGCTTCTCCTTTCTTTTCTTAGATTTATCTTTTATTTTATAGTTCTTTATCATTCCCTTCTGGTCCTCACATCTCTCCACGCACCAAGTGCCTTCCTCCGGCCACGGTGTATTAGTTTTACTTGTTCTGTTGGCCCATTTTTTAGAAACGTGTTTTATGTCTCCCCTGAGGGCTGGGAATTTATCCCCTAATGTTTCCACTGGTGTTTTAACTTGGTGTGCCATTACTTGTCTTTTCGGATTACTGTCACAATTTTTATCACTTAATCCGTCAGAGTTGGGTGTTACAGTGATTATTACTTGCTGTGTCGTTTTTCCGTGTTCAGTCCCCTGTTTACCTTTCTCTTGGGTTTCTCTTGACAATATCTGTAATTCTAACCGGGGTCTCGATATCCACTTCCCCGTAGTCCCCTGTCCCGGCTCTATCTTCCTTTCCCGGGCTAGAGGGTAGTAGGTTTTTACGTGCTTGTCTATGTCTATAGAAACCCTATATCGATCAGATTCCTTTATTAATTTCCCTAGAGTTTCCAAGTTTATTTCGTCTATCCAATTCCTATCGGCTATTCTTTCCCACTTTACATACGGCCACTCGTTCTCTACCTCTTTTAAGTTAGTTATATGTGTAATTTTTCCCCAATCCAGTGTTGCTTCCGTTTTTATTATTATCCCGTCTTAATCCCCTAACTAATCTTCCTTCCCAATCGATTATACCCCTCTTTCCGCTAGGCGGTTTTGTCAGTGTGACCTTTCCACGTTGTTAGTTATTACCCTACCTGTGTTCCGACTCTCCTTCTTATTTCTGTCCTCCACGCTGCTGTCTCAGACCAGTTTGTTCAAATTGGTCTTTTACTTTCTCTATTCTAGCTGTTAATCCCCCCCTCCGGGGTTAGGTTCCCCTCCTATGCTTTTGACTACCGTATTAGGTCAGAGAGCGATCTCTCACTGATCTCTCTCCCTCTCGGTTGACGTCCCTTACCCGAGGTCCTGGGTAGGTTTGGACTGGCAGATTTTTCCCACACTTACTCTCTTCTGGGCAAGTCGTATCCTGGAAAAACCCGCTCCAAACCGGTTGACTTAACCTAATTGCATTACCTTAGCGTTCGGCCTTTTTCTCGTCTCCCTTTTTACCCACTCACAGACAATACAGTATTCACAGTGCGCTTTGCATGCAAAACTCTACTCTTCAGATCAGTTTCAGTCTCTCAAAACTATTTTACCCAATTTGGTTTTAATCACGCAGGATATCTTTGTGGTTGGGGAGATTCAAGACCAGCAAAGAGCTGAGTGCGCCGGGCCTCGAGATCCCTTTTCTGACAACAAGGATTTACGTGCAATACAAATCTGCTTACCTTGCTGTCAGAATGCCGGCTTTGGGATGTCCAGCCCCGGTCGGACCTTCGCCTCCGCCACTCCTTCCAGATGCTTTTCTGGGCGATCTCTCACCAACCCTGCTTTTCGCAGCGCCAATTTTGTCGTGGTTCCCCAGGACGACAATTTGTTTGTACCTATTCAAATATTAAAACACAGAGAGTCTGAGGAGCGATCTTCCAAGCAGTGAACTTTATTTTTCTTAGCATGAGAAAAACAGAGCTGAGATTGTCCGGAGCAATCTAAAGAAGCTTCAGGGCTTACCGCCTTTTATGTACACTTTAACTCCATGATTCAAACTCTTATCTTAATTTACAGCCCTCTTATCTTGCTTTCCTTACTTTGGCCACCACTGTTTATAGTGAGCCTCTATCTGTCTCAGTCAAGACGGGTCGTTTCTCTCTCTGCTTCGTCAACCATGGTAGCCATAAGTCAGTCCTTATCTCGTCTCTGTAAACTTTCCTGCTTGTGTCGTGGTTTTTGCTGACCAAGGCCGAATGTATACAAAAACAGGCTTCCTTCATTCCTGTCTTTTTATGGCCCTTATTTATGGCCAACCATTTTAGTTAAGCCCTGAGCCGTGTTCATTGTTTTCCCAAGTGACTGTTGTATTTTAAATGTTAAGTAAAGCTATACTCTTTTTCTGGGTCTTCTGCTTTAATCATATTAACTATACTTGATTACATTAGCTATACTTGATTACATTAGCTATACTTGATTACATTAGGTCACACAAAGTTACCCTGGGTTACACACTCATCTCAATACTCACCTAAATCTACTTTATCATTTCACTAAAACCTATGATTCTAAACTTGGTACCTAACTCATACAATATCCAGTACAAATTCCCTTACAGACCCCAAAAAGGTTCTGCAGAGAATAAGAAGCTGGGGGTGGGGGTAGTCTGGCCCTCCCAATCCTGCAATACAACCACTGGGCAGCCACAGCAGAAAGAGTGAGGGGTGGCTGAAAGTACCGGAAATGGAATGGGTGAGGATGGAGGAGAACTCCTGCACAGTGACAACCCTCCGAGACCTCACCACAGCCGCACTCCCACCAGCCAAACACTCAACAAGTGCAGTGGTGGCAGCCACACTCCGAACCTGGAATCAAATATCCTAACCAAAATGTCCACTGTGGCCCCCATCTGCAGCAACCACAGGTTTACGTCAGCTGGGAGACACGACAGGGGGGCCACTGACTGTAAGGGACCTCTGTACAGAGAATAGACTAGTGACGTTAGAGGAACTGACAGTAAAACAACTACCCCAACGGTAATGAAGTGCGACACCTTCAGGTAAAGAACTTCCTCTGCAAGGAGACAACAACATACTCGGAAACCAAGACATTCAATGTTGGAGGATCTACTGGAGGTGGGAAAGCTGGGAGAGGGGAACTATTGGGACGTGTACGGTCGACTGCTAGAAGGGGCAGGCTCCACACTGGTCGAGACACGGGAAAAATGGGATGAAGAACTAGGCATTGAAATTGGATGGGGACTCTGGAGCGAAGCACTGAACAGGGCAAACTCCACCTTCACATGCACACGGCTAAGCTTCATGCATCTGAAAATGGTGCACAGAAGACACCTATCCAGAACCTGAATGAGCAGGTTCTTCTTGGAGGTGGAGGGCAAGTGTGAATGGGGCCCAGGAGGCCTGGCTAACCACATCCACATGTTCTGGACTTGACTCTTCGAAGCAATGTCCAAGGTTGTGGGGGATGAGGGTGGAGCCAAGCCCTAAAGTGGCAGTCTTTGGGGGCTATCAGACCAGCCAGAACTAATCCTGGGGAAGGAGGCCGACACCTTGCCTCTCTAACCACATGCTGAAGAATCCTGCTTGGCTGCCGATCAGTAGCAACATTCAAAGCTGCAGACTGGCTGGCTGACCCGTTGGAATTCCTTCACTTGGAGAAAATCAAATTTACCAGCCGAGGGTCAGAGAAAGGTTTTGACAAGACATGGAAGCCATTCACCAACTTGTTCTAGGACCTGTTTGACGTGGTCATGTGGGCACCGATTACTACACCTTTTGAAAAACAGAAGCTGGTGGAAGGGCTGCTGCGGGGATCCAAGGAGGTGAAGAATTATCCTCAATCCCAGGGGCATTGGGGTTGCTGTGCTTAGGGCGGGGAGGAGGGGATGGTGGGCGAGCCCCTAGGGGCCAGTCAGGATGTCCAGCCCACTGGTGGTGGTAGTTGTGCTGAGCCGAGGATGATGCCCACATGGCCTGGGACGAGATGCCAGACCCTGGATCGTGTGTTCGCATTTACAGGCCTATAACTCGAGGGTGGGTTTCCGCACTAGGGGGGGGGGGGGGGGGGGGGGGGGATCAGCGCCTGGTCCACGTAACGTTATATGTGTCTGGGAACAAGGTGTGGGGTCTGGTGAGCAGGTGTCCCCGCTGAGGCCGGGGGTGGGTGTGTTGGTTGGCAATGGGGGAATGGAGCAATGGGGCAATGGGGGAATGGAGCAATGGGGGAATGGGGGAATGGGGCAATGGGGCAATGGGGCAATGGAGCAATGGGGCAATGGGGGAATGGAGCAATGGGGGAATGGAGCAATGGGGGAATGGGCAATGGAGCAATGGGGCAATGGAGCAATGGGGCAATGGGGGAATGGAGCAATGGGGGAATGGAGCAATGGGGGAATGGGGAATACCAGGCTGGAAGACACCACTGGTTGTCAGTCTCACGCCCCCTCCTATTCCTCACAGATATCACATTATGGCCGATATTTTGGGCCCCGCGGAAGCTGCCCTCACGGTACAGCTGGCAGGCCAGCTGGCCAGACGCTGGAGAAAGCGGTGGCCCATGTGCTGGACCGCCCCTCACTCTGGCTGCCCATCAGGCCAGGGAGGGGCCTGGGGGGAGAGTGAGGTGACAGCCCAGCGTGTAAAGGCGTCACTGACCTTTCGAACTGATGACGGACAGTGCCGGCTCTGCCTCAACAAGGAGACGGTGTGGCACCTGTGCCATATCCTCCTGGGAATGGCACAATGTGGAGGAGGAGAATACTCTCTCTCCCGGTGACTGTCAAAGTCACCGCAGCCTGAGGATCATACCAGGGTTCAAGCGGGGATATGTGCTGAATCTGACAGGCTGCAACCACAAGGTCATCCCGAGGACACAGATCCCGTTTGCCCAGGCGGAAAATTATATAAACTTTGACATGGATCAGGTCCAACACGGTTCTCCGCCATTGCCGGGAAAGCCGAGGTCCAGGGGGTAGTGGATAGCATGTGGTATGGGGTGAAGGGGCGTAACGGGGA